>NC_079512.1:12580241-12618211 GCF_000801105.2 Raphanus sativus | reverse complement strand
TCCAGGTTGATTATGATGATCAATTTTATCCTCAATGGTTTCACGAATTGATACAAGGTCCGGTCGGTAAGGTCACCATTGCATCTTGTATTTCACAAGAGGATACACTTTTCACACTTTACGAATATGGAAGTCGACGAGCAACAATTGAACTATGGAGTATGTGTGAAAGGTGAAACAGATTTCTATGGAATCTTAAAAGAGATCATCGAAGTGGAGTTCCCCCGGTGTAGTGAAGCTGAAATGCGTGCTCTTCAAATGTGATTGGTTTGACCCCACAGTCAATAGAGGTGTTCGATATAGCAAGTTTGGTGTTGTTGATATAAAATGCTTCACCGGAGGTACAACAAATTTGAACCCTACATATTGCTTTCTCTCAGCAGATCAGGTTGTTTTGTTCCATACCCGAAGATCAGACAATCTGGAATATCTTGGTTAGCCGCTATAAAAGTTACACCTCGGGGCAGAGTGTGAATGATGACCCACCGCCATTACAAGAAGATGGCAGTAAATGAAGTTGAAGTACCCGAACAAGTAGAAGATGATATCTTACTTATTGATCCGCATAATCCGGGATACGAAGAACTTCCAGACGATGCGCACGAATGAAGCAAATGAAGATGAATTTGAAGAAAATGATGAAAGCGGATGATGTTTCTGGATGACGAGTGTCAAGTTCCATTATGTTAGAACGTTTTTTTTTCCATTAATAGAACGTTTGTGTTTTAACTTTATATTGTAATGTTATGATAATTATATATATATGATTTTTGGAGTATGAAAGAGTATTAACTTATGATGGTTTATCTATGATGTTTGGGGTTTGGATTTTGAGTTAGGGTTTAGGGTTTAGGGTTTAGGGTTTAGGTTTTAGGGCTTAAGTACGACCACTTTAACGACACTATGATGTTTGAGGGTTTGGGGTTTCGGGTTTAGGGTATAACGAAGCTAATTAGTCGTAAGTACTACTCATGTACGACTACATTACAAAGTAGTCCTAAACGGAGTCGTACATTTACGACTCATATACGACTAAGTTGACAATTAGCCCCTCATTGGTCGTACAATTACGACCAACGTACGACTCACATGTCGAATGTGCCCCTATATATACTCCCTTTTTACCATCTCAGTATAAACAAAATTTACAAATCTTTAAAAAAAAGGAAGTGAAGAGAGATTTGGGATCATAAGTGGAAATAGAATTCGGTTATCTATTCGTTATGTTGATTCTATTTTCTCTTGTGATTCCATCTCTTTTTCTCTTCCTTGTTTTTTGTAGACTTTAAAAATTTGTTCACATGAAAATTAATTCATATATACAAATTTTAGAAAAAAAAGAGGATAAAGATATGGAAACATAAGTAGAAACAGACAATTCCTTATGTTTCGTCATTTCTACTTGTGATCCAGTATCTTTCTTCTCTTTTTTTTTTCATAATTTATGTAAAATTGGTAATAGAGGTTTATCATAATTTTTGATAAACCTCTTCGAATTTTTTTCTAATAAACGTTGGTCCAATGTGGTCGTGAACGGCATTCGTCGTAAACGGGTTGTAGATTTACAACCAATGTACGACTCATTCGTATTAAGTTGGTCGTAACTGTACGACCCGTGTACGACTATCGTAGATTTAGTCCTTAATTAGTCGTAAAATTACGACTAATGTACCACTATTGGTCCCTTTTTAGTCGTAATAGTACGACCAATGTACGACCACAACCAAATCTCTATATAAACTTCTCACCGCGAAGCCATTTCGTTGCTCATTCCATTCTCACTCCCCTCTCTCTTACAACCTCAGAGCTTCTCCCTCTCTAGGTAATTTTTTTTTTGTTTTAGTTATAGGTGGTTAATTAGTTAGGTGATTAGATTAGGTTTGGAATTTAGTTAGGTTATTAGATTAAGTTTGGAATTAGTTAGGATGATATTAAAATGTGTTTATAATTTTTTTAATTAATTATTTGAATTGTTTTTAATTTTAATTTTTAATTTTTTTCAGATTGACGATCTTATATGGCTACTAGCGGTAGAAAGAGACTTAGAAACCGTGGCGGGAGGACTTCTTACGGGAGTACCTTTCTCGGCCAGACGGATCCATCAGCTTCTACCTCCCGCACCCCCGAAACTGTCCCCGAAAGCCAAATTCCTAGCGTCCCGTATGTGCCGCAGGCGCCATACGATCCACATGCAATACTATCCGCAGCCGTACGTCGACCCGACTACATACTTTACTTGAGGAGGGTCGTGATCATCAGCAGCCTCATGATCAGCAGCCTCATGATCAGCAGCCACAACATCCACAACAACCTCCACAGCCGGCACAGCCGGCACAGCCGGCTCCAGAGCAGGTTCCATACGAGCCTCCAGAGGAGGCTCCTGCAGTTCCTGGTGTTCATCCAGATTTGATGGTGCCACCGGATGCACCTTATGCAAGATATTCTGTGGAAGACATTCTCAGGATGCCAGGACGAGAAGGTTTACCCGTCCTCGATCCATATCTACGACCCGGCACGACTTGGTAATTAATTTTAAATTATTTTTAAAAATTTACATTTAATATTTAATTATATATATAAATTCTTAAATTTTTGTAGGTTTAAAGCGGACAATGATGTGGGCCAGAGCGTTGGGGACATCATCAGAGAAACTTTCGGATTGCCCATCCTAATTGGACTCATACACCGACACACGTTCGCATTACTTGGTTCAAGTGCTTCGCGGTTAGTTTTAAATTAATTTATTTATTTATGTTTAAAATTTAAAATAATTTGGCTAATTAATATTTTCATTATTTTTTGTAGCAAAAATGGCATTGGTCCACTGGATCAATGAGACGGTGAAGAAAGCGTTCAACAACAAGGCAATGCTCCGTCTCAAAAACATTGTTGGCGACTGGAAGGAGAAGTGGAAGTATATCGGGGATGATGCAAACAAACGTACCTCAGCAATGACGTTTGGACTGGCTTGAAGGCTTATTGGCTTTTGCCTAAGTCAGTCCAAAGGTCTCTTAAATGCTCGGCCGCCCGGCTAACCCGTGATGCTCAAGGTAACCTGCCAATACCTCATACTTCCGGACAGACTCCATATGCCAAAAGGGCATTGCAAATTGTAAGTTTAAATTTTTTTTCTTAATTTTCATTACATATAATTATATATATATATATATATAATATATATTGTTGTTGTTTTTAAATATAGGCTGCCAAAGAAGGAGCGCCGCCGACTCTCAGCCGACTCTACAAGGAGACCCACTCCCATGCCGATGGCCAATTCGTACATCCACGTGCAGAGCAGATCTACAACGATGTAGAAGCTCGGATTCAGGAGGTCCAGACTCAGCGGACGCAACAAAACCCGGATGATCCACCGGTCCAGCTTTCGGCCATCGAACAAGACCGAATTTTCGAGCAGGTAAAATATTCGACCTTTTTAAGTTATATACATGCATATATTTATTTTACATATGTACTAATAATATCTATTTATAAATTATATATAGGTTGCTCCGAAGAGAAGGGGACGTATAATTGGGATCGGGAGTGTGAATGATGTTCCCATGGCGAGAGCTGAACACGCTGCTCAAAGGGAAGAAGAGTCCTCGGTCCGGAGGGAGTTGGAAACTGCGAACCAGAAGTTAGCCGACCACAACGGGATGTTTAAGTCGATGGCAAACATGTTCGATATGCTTCTAGAGACAACTCCGAACGTCGACCCGTCGGTTACAGCATCGTGGAAGAACCTCCGTCCGACCTTCGTCCCCAACCCGACTCCGGAAGAGCAGGACGATTTGACTCGGCGTGCCGAGGAGAGGAGTTCTGAGCTCTTTTATGATCTTAATGCTTAGTTTTCGGTTTTAATTATTTTGTATTTTGAAAACTTTGAATTTATGAATGTTATATTATTATGTTTTTATGAATTTAAATGAAATTCGTAAAATATTTTATTTTTAAAAAAAAACTTTTTTTTTTGTAAAATTGAATTATTAAAATTAATTTTAATATTAAAAATCGAATTACTAAAATTACAGATTCGATGTAAGTTAGTCGTTATATTACGACTAATTTACCTCTATTTAAAAAATACTTTACGACTACTTAACTAATATATAACATCTACTTTACGACTAAAATCTTATGACCCACTTACGACTACATTTATTACATCTACTTTACGACTAATGCTTTACGACCCGTGTACGACTACATTTATTACATCTGATTTACGACCAATTATATTAATCGTAAAGGTACGACTCCCTTACGACTAATATATTTAATCGTAACTTTACGACCAAAGCCCAACCATTTAGTGATTACGACCAGAAGATTACGACCAATCGTTTTTAGTTGTTCATTGGTCGTAATACCCTTTTTACGACCAAGGTACAACTAATCCCGTAGTCGTTAAAGACCTGTTTTCTTGTAGTGACTCAGATCGAATAGAAAACATTGAGGTTCAATGGACAGATGAGACTTGTTAGGAGATTTTTGTGTAGGATCTTTATGAGTACTACAGAACACTGAGAGATTTTTATAATAGAAGAGAATCGAGACTAAAAGATGTTTTTATTGATGGTATGAGCAGGAACTACAACGTTTGGTGTATAACTCTAGTTATAGCCGCCTAGCTCTAATCTCTTAGTCTCGAATGTCAATCCCTTATTCATGGGTATGGGTTCCCTTTATATAGTTGTAGATGTCGGTTTGAAGTAGGTTAAACTCTTCCATATTCAGAAATATGGAAGAATCTCCTTATCAGAAAACTTCCATTTTACCCGGAGGCAGGGGTGGAAGCATGGGTCGGAACCATTGTTCCTGTCGGCAGGAGTCTGGAAGTCGGTGTCCTGCCCCGGGTCTGGAAATTTTACTCTTGTGTATTTTACCCAAAAGTTTACCCCTTATTGTTCGATTTAATCATCTACATCGGAGAATAACATGTGCACTTGAGTCAACCGAGTTGCCCTATCTCAGCGGGCTCTCTGATATATGGTGTTTTATACATCAATGTATATATGTTTTCTAATTGGTTTTCAAGTCTTTATCCAGTCTTTCTAGTCCTTTTCGAGTCATTACAGGTCTGGAGTTGCACTGGATGGGAGATGGACCTGCTGGAACAAAAGAGGCAGAAAACAGTGCAGTTTGGTGATTTTCACGCAGAACAGTCTAATGATTGTTCCTGATCGAGCGGAACAACCCGAGTGATTGTTCCAGCGGCAGAGATTTTTATGGAAACCACTATTATTTCGGGATTTGCCCTAATTATCCTCTTTTTCTCTCCCAGCCGTCTGTGGCTTTGATATATCATATTTTCTGTTTTCTCATTATCATTCTACGATATTCTAGACACAAGAAACCATTGGAGACTTTTAGATTATTGGATTTGCTTATTGTAAAGGGAAAAGGCTCCATCTCTCTCTCCATAAAGAAGATTATCCTGAACCCTCTCTTTGTTTCTGTTATTTTTATGAAGTATTATTCAGTATCCATGTCTTTGATCTCTTGTGTCATGGCTGAGTAGTCGGCTAGCTTGTCTAGGGTTCTAGGGTGTTGATTTCGTGAGCTAAACATAGATAAGTGAATCACTCGATTGTCTTCATTCATAACCATTCTTACTGCTTGCATTAAACAAGCCGCTTAATGTTAGATCATAGGTTTAATCTGATCATCAAAAGTGCTTAGGTTGCTAGATCTGTTTTGAATGAGCATTGCATCCCTAATCAGCGAAAGTAGATATTAGGGTGTTCTGTGAACCTATCGGACTTGATCTCTATTGCTTGCGATCGCTTCTCACCTCAACGACAGTTAGACGGTGAGATCGATCAGCATAGGGAGCAATACTACGACAGTGGACTGTTCTACTTGAGTGATCCGAGTTCTAGACTGTTCTTATTAGCACTTGAATAATTGTTTAGCTCACAAGTTTTAGCACCCGATGAAGTAACCCTAGACTGACTTCTCTTTAAATTGAATTTACTCTTTGCAATCATTTACTTTACTTGCACGTCACTACTTAAATCAAAACCCCATAATTGTCTTAGCTTAATTTTGATCCCATAGAAATAAAGTGTAAGAGTTGGTCTCTGTGGATTCGATCCTAAAGTGCTACATCGACATACCATTCGATTGTGGTAGTGTGCACATTAGGTTAATTGGTGTGCGTGAACATGAATATCAATTTGGCGCCGTTGTCGGGGACCATCTTTTTACCTTTATTTTTTGGTTATTTATTTAGTCTAAGACCTCTAACTTGCTCTTTTCTCTTTGTTGCAGGAGATCGCAAGGTTTAGAAAATCAGAACAGACAACAGCCAAGGCCTACTGACACCACCATGGGTGATCACGGCCATCAGGATGATCTCGCTGCAGCAATGCAACTGATGCAACAGCATATGCTTCAGATGCAGCAGACCATCCAAGCTCAGCAAGCAGCTGCAGAACAATCTGCTCAACAGGCTGCTCTCGCGCGGCAGGAACAAGCAGCGCAGACTGTTCCAATCGGGAAGAGAAACCTTCCGCGGAACATTCCTACTATGCGCTCTGCCATTGTTCCTCCACTCTGCACCAGGCAGGGCTTCGAGATCAAGCCTGCTTTGATTGATCTGGTGCAGAGAAAGGTGTTCTCTGGTCTCTCTGCAGAAATTCCAATGGAGCATATTGAGAATTTTGAAAAAGTCTGCAGTTTCACTCGTGCGAATGGTGTGTCACCAGACTACATCAAGTGCATGCTATTCCCATTCTCTCTTAATGGAAAAGCTGCACGGTGGTTGAACTCTCTCCCTACCGGCTCTCTCACTTCATGGGAACAGGTCCGATCAGCGTTCCTCAACCATTTCTACTCTAAGGCGAGAACAGCTACATTGAGGAACAAGATCACCTCATTCAGACAACTCCATGATGAGCCTTTCTGTGATGCATGGGAGCGCTTCAATGACTACCGCAGAGAGTGCCCTCACCATGGTTTTGATGATGATTACCTCTTGGGCATTTTCTATGATGGAGTAGACTGGAAATACAAAAGTGCTCTAAATTGTGCGAGCAAAGGAGATTTCATGACTCATACCACTCATGGAGCATTTGAGTTGATTGAGAACATGGCTGCTAGTTCTGCTAATGAGAACAATGAGAGCGATCGCTCCAAAGTAGTGAACAGTGTTGGAACCCGAAAAATTGATGAGCTAACAACTAAGGTCGATCAGCTACTGCAGAAGAACCAGGCACAAGGATCTGGGTATCAGAACACCATCCCGCAGAGCAATCAGCAAGCTGTTCCAGCCGCGAGTGCTCCGACTGCAGGGAACAGTCCGCCAGATGATCTGAGAAATCTGAACATTATGATGCAGCAGATGCTCCAGAGCCAGCAGCTTCATGTCAAGGCACTGAATCAGGTTACCGTAGACATCAAACCCAGGATGGACAGCATGTTCACTGAGCTGGATTCAAAATATGATATTGTGAGCAACCACATAAAGAGGATTGATGTTCAGTTTGCTCAAACTGCTGAAACTGTTAAAAGGCTGGAAGAGATCATTCGTGGAAAGAGTGTGATGAATCCTAGGGTTGAGCACTGTAATGCAACCGAGCAGAGACGTGAGAAATCTGAGTAAAAACAAGCGGAACAACTGTTCGCTGAGACTGTTCTGGGCGCAGAACAGAGAACAGAGCGGTCTGTTAGCTCTAGAGTGACTGCTCCCGCGACTGCTCCCGCTCCCGACGGATATACTGATATTCCACCAGTGCGAGTCTATGTTCCTAAGGTTCCCTATCCGATTCCACCTAGACACCTGAAGGTGTTGCCTAAGGTTGATGACCCTGGAAATTTTCCTTTTCCATGTTCTATTGCTGGAGTAGAATTTGAGGAAGCTCTTTGTGACTCTGGATCTTGTGTGAATCTTGTCTCAAAGGCGATTGTAGACAAGTTAGGCATTGCTGATGTTGAGGCTTCTAAGGTGACTCTGACTTTTGCAAACTCTTCCAGAGCAGTTCCTTATGGCACTATTCGCAACCTTCATGTCCAAGTTGGGGACTGTGTTCTCCATACTGAATTTCAGGTTGTTGAGATGAACAAGGATCATGAGATGCATTTGATCTTAGGAAGGACATTTATGGCTACAGTGGGAGCAATCGTTGATATGCCTAATAAGAGAGTCTCCTTCTCCCACATCAACAAGAATGTCTTCATCAGGCTGTTCCCACCAGATTTCAGAAACTACACACCTCTTGCATCTCAGTGTTCAGTGGAGAAAAGCTGAAGGTTGTTCCAAAGAAGGAGCTTGGTAAAAACAGTGAGTTCAAGGAAGTTCTGAATGGAGATCCTCACAATGATACCAAGAAACTCAGTGGGAATGCAAGGGTGAAAAAGAAAGTCCAGAAGAAAAGGATCAAAGGAGATCCTACTATGACTTTGACACTTCATTGGTGTGATGAGAAATCCATTGAGTATGAGGTAAAGTGCAAGGGTACCTCTAAAACTTTCTCTAAAGTCAGAGTTATTCTCACTGATGAGCTGAAAGAGAAAGGAGAAGCTGCTGTGAAAGAGTTGTTGAGCAGAGTTTTGAAGCTGAACATGTCAGATTGTGGAGCTTGTTTTGGAACAAGCCCTCATGCTCAACCCGACTGATCCCTGTCACCAAGTCAAGCTAGTGACTTTAACCAAGCGCTTGGTGGGAGGCAACCCACTGGTAAGTGTAAATATAAATTGGTTTTGTTTTTGTTTGCTTATTTTCGTTTTAGTTTATTGAGTTTCAGGTCTAAAAGCAGAAAAATTCGAGATACTTCGAAAAATTATGGGTTGCAGAAACGGAGCTCCTTGTTCTGCATGAGCCAAGAACAACCGCCCAGGTGAAAATCTGGCGACAGAACACCCAGAATTTTTCGGAGCACCCGCTCCAGGTAAGTATCTCAAAAAAAAATATATTTTATATTCTGGTTTTCACCTTCTCTCTGATTTATTTTCACACCGAGACGTTGTGAAGTAAGTCTGGGGGAGGGTCTTCGTCGTTTACTAACTCGTTTCTTTCTTTTATTTATCTTTTGAGTCAGTCTGAGTCAGTTTTTAGGATCGAGTCAGTCAAAGTTTTGGGGGAATTAGGACCTTATTCTGTGTTGATCACTAACCACCTCGTGCTTTAGTTGTCTTATTCAGTGACCTTAGCAGTGTCGAAAGACACACATGTGGACCTGGAACACCCTGACATATCTCATTTGATTCTCCAGAAGTTCTCAGTCGATCAGGTTACACTGGGTAGACTTAACTCCACCTAACTTGAACCTAATCTTGACTGAAATTCTTCTTGTTATGGGCACTAGATCAGGGAAACGAGAACTACACTCAGGACTTCTTATTCTTTCTATCCATCTTGTTGTTCCTGAGTGGCTAGCTCATCTTTAGCTAGTTCCCACCCTGCGCCTTAGCCTTTATTCCACCTTCATGCATTTGTTTTTCAGTGTTCTATGTGCAGATATGTGCAAAAAGGTCGGAGAGGAAAGGATCGACGCAGCCTCTTACTCGTTACTACTGCGCAGATTCAGTCAGAAGGAGAACAAGCATATTAAGGGAGCAACCGCTCCATAACCAATGAGCTGTGCAAGAACATGGGTGGAGAACCAGAATGATTTGAACCAGAAGAACCACCAGTGGCAATCCAAACATCACATGTTACCTCCTTCTTCGTCACCCCACCATCTTAAAAAAAAAAAGAAAAAAAAATCTTTCATTTTATTTAGCATATGGTGATGGAGAAGGAGAAGAATTCAGGATACACGAGCCATTGGGAAGGTCGAGCAGAAGAGTAGGTATCAATATGAAGGGATGAGGAGCAGACAGATGAGCGGAGCAGTCTGATGATTGTTCCCGAACGAAAAGAACAGTCGCTCCTGAGATAGCAAAACGAGTAAGGGGCTGTGGACATCAATGGAGCCGTCCTCTCACAAATATTTTGCGCGATATCCTGCATCCACTACGAAAAGTTGGTAGCCCATAAACACTCTTTAGCTCCACCATAAAATTAGCCTGTTCCACACCTAGCCCGTCTACCCTGAATAGTGCCTGTGATGAGAAGCTCACGCTGCTCTTAAATGAATGTAGGGAGTTCTGTCTCGATAGTGTTGCTTTTTCAGGTTTGAGATGTAGAGTATGGAGCCGATTTTCGAACAGCAGTTAGTGGGGTTCTGGTAAGGGTGTCTTGTCCTAGTGTACTGCTTGTATGGTTCAGAGATTCGTGGTTAAGGTATGGTTGCTGAGAATAGGAGAGTTCCCACACTTTCAAACCTTTCTCCCTGTTCTTGATACTTGGTCTTGTTCGAGGACAAACAAGGATCTAAGTCTGGGGGAATTGATATATGGTGTTTTATACATCATTGTATATATGTTTTCTAATTGGTTTTCAAGTCTTTATCGAGTCTTTCTAGTTCTTTTCGAGTCATTACAGGTCTGGAGTTGCACTGGATGGGAGATGGACCTGCTGGAACAAAAGAGGCAGGAAACAGTGCAGTTTGGTGATTTTCACGCAGAACAGTCTGATGATTGTTCCTGATCGAGCGGAACAACCCGAGTGATTGTTCCAGCGGCAGAGATTTTTATGGAAACCACTATTATTTCGGGATTTGCCCTAATTATCCTCTTTTTCTCTCCCAGCCGCATGTGGCTTTGATATATCATATTTTCTGTTTTCTCATTATCATTCTACGCTATTCTAGACACAAGAAACCATTGGAGACTTTTAGATTATTGGATTTGCTTATTGTAAAGGGAAAAGGCTCCATATCTCTCTCCATAGAGAAGATTATCCTAAACCCTCTCTTTGTTTCTGTTATTTTTATGAAGTATTATTCAGTATCCATGTCTTTGATCTCTTGTGTCATGGCTGAGTAGTCGGCTAGCTTGTCTAGGGTTCTAGGGTGTTGATTTCGTGAGCTAAACATAGATAAGTGAATCACTCGATTGTCTTCATTCATAACCATTCTTACTGCTTGCATTAAACTGGCCGCTTAATGTTAGATCATAGGTTTACTCTGATCATCAAAAGTGCTTAGGTTGCTAGATCTGTTTTGAATGAGCATTGCATCCCTAATCAGCGAAAGTAGATATTAGGGTGTTCTGTGAACCTATCGGACTTGATCTCTATTGCTTGCGATCGCTTCTCACCTCAACGACAGTTAGACGGTAAGATCGATCAGCATAGGGAGCAGTACTACGACAGTGGACTGTTCTACTTGAGTGATCCGAGTTCTAGACTGTTCTTATTAGCACTTGAATAATTGTTTAGCTCACAAGTTTTAGCACCCGATGAAGTAACCCTAGACTGGCTTCTCTTTAAATTGAATTTACTCTTTGCAATCATTTACTTTACTTGCACGTCACTACTTAAATCAAAACCCCATATTTGTCTTAGCTTAATTTTGATCCCATAGAAATAAAGTGTAAGAGTTGGTCTCTGTGGATTTGATCCTAATGTGCTACATCGACATACCATTCGATTGTGGTAGTGTGCACATTAGGTTAATTGGTGTGCGTGAACACGAATATCACTCTCCTTGGCAGGACATCGTTCCAATTGCTCTGTTTTTCAGGTTCATCTCAGGCCTGGACCGTATTTTGAACCTGGAAGAAGGCCGTTTTCCCAGAGTAGACCAGAGTCTTAACGAGTATCCTTAGGTTCTGAACCTGTCTGGAGTTGTCTCTGAAGGGCTAAGACCTTGATCTTTTTTTCTTGGTTGTTGACAGGTGTAGAAGGCTTCGGACCCTTTTTAGGAGGTTGCTAGGTGGAGGCTAGGACCTGAAGTGGTTTTCCGAGGTTGCTATAAAGTTTATTGTAGAATCACTTTAGTCTTCGGGAGACTTTGGCTGGAAGCTTGAGGCTTGAGTAGTCAAGCCCTTGGGTCTTGCGCCAGATCGTGGAGGAAGATGATTCTATTCGCAGGTTTTCAGTGCAGACAGTTATTTCAGGATTTTCAGAGATTAGTAAAAAATTTGGCGACTAATATTACTTTTTTTTCCTAGAATATCCTTCTTTATAGGAATTCATACTTCTTCTTTTTCCCTCGTTTTGGAAAATTTCGACACCATCTTCTTGCCTTTTTCTGGAGATGCACCCTTTCCTTTTTACTTCTGCGAAGGAGTGGAGCTGAGTATTGATATATGGTGTTTTATACATCATTGTATATATGTTTTCTAATTGGTTTTCAAGTCTTTATCGAGTCTTTCTAGTCCTTTTCGAGTCATTACAGGTCTGGAGTTGCACTGGATGGGAGATGGACCTGTTGGAACAAAAGAGGTAGAAATGAGTGCAGTTTGGTGATTTTCACGTAGAACAGTCTGATGACTGTTCCCGATCAAGCGGAACAAGCAGACGGAGTGATCCCGAGATTGTTCCCGACGAATAAGGAAAATACAACATCTCGGGATTTGCCCTAATTACCTTGTTTTTCTCTCCAAGCCACCGGTGGCTTTGATATATCTTATTTTTCTATTACTCTTTATCATTCTACGCTTTCTGAGACACAAGAAACCATTGGAGACTTTTAGGATTATTGGATTTGCTTATTGTAAAGGGAGAACGCTTCATCTCTCAGGCTTCATCTCTCTCTCCATAGAGAAGATCATCTGAACCCTTTGTTTTCTACTCTGTTCTTATGCAATTTATTTCAGGAATTATGTCTTTGATTTCTTGCATCATGATTGAGTAGTGACCTTGCTCGCCTAGGGTTTTTAGGGTGTTGAGACATGAACTAAACATAGATAAGCGATTTGATAACTGTTCTTCATTCATACTGTAGGATGCATCTATAAATCCAAACACTTTTTATGGTTCAACGCTTAGACGCCCCAGGTCAGACCCTGGTAGCCGGAACCATCAACTGTAGATCAAGAAGACCATGCGGTCATTACAATAGACGGGTAGCTCCTGCCTAAATGACCCATTTCTCATGCTTCTACCAAGCTATCCAGGATATATACTTGCCATACCTAAATGGCAGTATCCCAAGAGCAAGACCTCCAGGTTCATCAACTATCGAGGCGGGAGAATGCATTATGACGACATGTCGCTTTCTCCCTATCATTCCGTAGAGCTGAGCACGAATCGCTTGTACACAAAAATACCCTGACAGTTTCCTTGGTGATCCCTTCTCTTCCAGTGTTATCTTGGGGGGGGGGGGCGGAAGCTTCATAAGCGGATGATCAGACATTTACGATCGCTCCATTAAACGGCGGCGATCTGGATGGTTTGATGTTGATGAGGATGACGATGATGGTCCAGGCTCTGAGTTCCGTAATGAGGAGTTGGGAGAGATATGGGGAAATATTTGATTCATGCTGTTGGGGAAAAATTCTCAGGTATCATTTTCTCCAGACCCCGGGCAGGACCTGAACCTCAGGATCCCCGATAAGTAATACTCCTGATTCTCACTGAAAGGAACTCCGGAATTACTCCAGGAACTACTCTACTACCATCTCCTCCGGGAAATGGAAAACTTCTGATATAGGGAACCTTCCATATTTACGAATATGTAAGAGTTCCTCTTACTCAGATCGACTAAAACCTTTCTAAGGACGACTATATAAGAGGAGCCAAACCCTAGAATAAGGGATCGACACTTCAAAAGTTAGAGGCTAGAGCTAGACGGCTAGAATTAGGGTTCTTACTCAAATCTTGTAATCCTAGCTTATCTACTCAATAAAAACGTCTCTTCAAGTCGCTTCTACGACTATCTCTTATAAACTTATCTAAATCAATACAAATAACTCGAAACCTATAGCTTGTCCTCCGTTCCGTAGTACTCTAAAAGATCCTACACAAAAATCCCCTAACATTGTGGCGGTGGATGAGCAAGAAAATAACCGAAGCTACCCAAAGAGAAGCCGAGCTTCAAAGACAACACGACGGTCTACAAAGTCAATTCACCGAGCTGCACAAGGCTCGCAAAAGAGCTATAGACGATCCGGAGCTCTCTTCGGAAGTGCAAAGCCCGAAGGAGAAGCTTAACGAACACTCCAAAAATCTGGAGAAAAGCGCCGAGAAGCTTAGTCGACTCGAGTCAGAAAACCTCACCCTCCGAGAAGAAAACCAGGCTCTCAACACGACAAGCAACAAGAAGCGCCACTTCAGGGCCAAGATCCGATCCATGCCAGATCTGGCAACACCCAGCTCCGGAGCTTAAGCTACATGCCCACCTCCAACACTCGACGAAGATGGGGCAACACGTGAGAAGACCGGAACCGCCCAGGTTCATGATATAGAAGACAGTGAATCCGAGCTAGAACCCGATCAAGAAGCGCCCGACGGAGCAGCAGTAGCAAGATCCTCCGCGACTGCCAATCTGGAACAGATGTTCTCTAAGAAGTTCGACGCTATACAATCCCTGGTGGAAAGACTTCCAGGAGTGGCTTATCCTATCTGAAAAAGCAACCCCAACTCTTATGCGGAATATCCGTTTGCAGACGAGATCGCCCTAGTAGAGATGCTGAGGAAGTTCTCATTTCCAAACAACAAGATGTATGATGGAACCGGAGACCCGAACGACCACATCACCCAATACAAACAAAGGATACTAGCAGTAGCACTCCCAAGAGAATCTCGTGAAGCTACTATGTGCAAGGGATTTGGCTCAACCTTGATAGGATCCGCTCTCCAGTGGTACATCAACATACCCATAAGGTCCATATCCTCATTTGCGGTCTTCAGCGACAAATTCGTGGAGTAGTTCGCGAGTAGCCAAGACCTGGAGAAAACTTCAGACAATCTCTACGAGATCCTCCAGCATCGGTCAGAGCCTCTACACACTTATAGAGACTGCTTCAACCAGGATAAAGTAGCAATCCCGGAATGCAGTATCCCCACAGCGATCTCGGTCTTTAAGAGGGGTCTGCTCCCAGATGGAGAGTTCTACAAGGAGCTCACCAAATACACCTGCAAAACCATGGAAGATGTGTTATCTCGAGCCTGGACTCAGGTAAAATGGGAAGAAGACGTCGCCAGCCGCACCAAGGCAGAGTAGAAACAAGATCATAAGACCGTCAAACCAGACAGAAATGATCGTGATGAGAGAATCTCTTAGAGATCAGCTAAGGACTCCGGAAGACGGACCAGGGTAGGTACACAAGCGGATCAGTAAACAAGCTGGAAGGGATGTCCATATCCATGTGGCCAGAAATCTCCCAACTCTCCATATCCAGGCTGGAACCAGTCAACGTCTTGAGGCAGATGGGTCAGCAGGTTAAGTGGCCTCAGAAGATGAAGGCACCTGATTCCTTCCAAAACCCGGACCTCTAGTGTGAGTTCTACCGCTATCATGGACATAAGACGGAGGACTGCATTGCCCTGTGAATCGAAGTCAATGAACTACTCCAGAAGGGACATCTTCGAGAGTTCCTCTCCGAGAAGGTTAAGGGACATCTGAGTAAGGAGACATCCGACAAATCCACCAAAGCTGCTCCCGCTTCGCCACCGCGGTAGCATTTTTTGGTGATTCTACACTGATTAATGTTTAAAAATCTTGTTTTTTACATCTTTGTTTATCCTGGTTTGATTAGAATCTTGAAGAAAGGATATATGTCCAAACATGACAAGGTAGAATCACTTGATTAGAAAGTGGGATAGTTTCTTCATCTTAACTCATATGAGATTTAATAAACTTTGTGGTGAGTCTCAACTAATTAATGTTTAAAAATCTTGTTTCTTACATTCTCTATTTACCCTGGTTTGATTAGACTTTAAAAAAGTGCAATATGTAAAAGCAGGATAAGTTGGAATCACTTGATTAGAAAATGGGATAACTTCTTCATCCTACCTCCTATGTGACGGATTCAACTTTGTGGTGTTTCTCCACTGGTTAATATTTAAAAATATTGTTTCTTACTTCTTGATTCATCATGGTTTGATTAGAATCTTTACGAAAGTGTAATATATCCAAACATGACTAGATGGAACCCTTGATTAGAAAGTGAGATAACTTCTTCATCATAACTCCTATGATATTGATACTACTTTTAGTGATTCTTCACTGCTTAATTTTTATAAGTTTTGTTTCTTACTTCTTAGTTCATCCAGGTTTGATAGACTCTTTAAGAAATTTGATATACCATGAATTTGACCCGATTTTACTCATGGTATATAAGTGTTTTAGATACTATTTACTACAATATATAGTCTATTTAGAGTATTAATTTATAGGTTCAGAGACGTTTTGGAGGAAAGTGGTGATTTTGGTGTCTTTTGGAGCCTTTTCAGTGCAGAGCTGCAAATACGCATCGGATGTTTAGCTATGTGTGGAGACCTTCCTACGGTTAGATTGAGCTGATCGTTTGACACAAGATAGAGATTTGAGTTATCTTTCGAATTCCATCGATCTGAGATCAATCTAACGGTTAGATCGGAAGTTATGCTCGGTTTACTGAAGAGTGGTCAGTCTGCCTCGCGAGAGGAAGCTGTCGAGAAGAGGAATGCATATCGATCGCTTCAGCATACTGCATATCGATCGATATAGATGTCAGAATGTGGGCCTAGCATATTTTATGACCGATTGAAGCCCATGAGCCACCACAAAGTTACCAAAATACCATTGGACGACCATAAATCCTATTTATGTGTTTTATAAGCCATTGTTGACGGCTAAGCTTTATTCTATTGATTATTCTTAGGTTTCGGAGAGAATATTAATTCTCCTTCATAGATTGATTTGAACTCTATTGGTTTTATCATTGGTTTCTATTCTATTATATTATTCGGACTATGATATATGTTATTGCTTCCATGTCTGAGTAAATTCATCTTGTTAGGTTTAGGGATTTCATGAGCTTAATGTCAAACTGATAATCACTTAGGATTTCTAGGTTATCTATAGATCTCTACACTAGAGTGATTTGTAATACTAGGATCTGGAGTAGTTAGAAAAGCTCGACAGTGTGATTGATTGCTTGACCTAGAATCATAGGACAATTGAGAGGCACGAAAGTACCGTCAATTAACAGAACCCGAGCTCTGATGGATTAGATACCTAGGCACATACGATAGTTGGTCTAGGAATCTAGTTGAAAAAAATTGATTAGGTCGTTAATGCTTGTCTGAGGTAGTATCGATCGATGCTCAGGCCATAGCATCGATCAATGCTCGTCCCTTGTTCGCGTGCGACAGCCGGGACAAAGACTTAGACTTCTGATTAGTAATTGCATGCGAAAGCTGGATTACTTGCTTATTAAAATCGAGTTCTATAATTGAATCTAGAAATCTTTAGCATCCTTGAATTGAAGTTTTGAATCCCTTGATTTATAAATCCCTAAGTCTAGCTATTTTTCCTGTCATCAAACTACTCTCTGCCAAGCTGAACAATTGTCTTGTTCATCTTGTTTACTGCTTTATTTATTGTTATATATATTTACTATCTTTTAAACTACTAGCCTAACTAAATCTTATTATCTCTAGTCTAGTGTGTGTCCTAGCTATCTGTGGATTCGATCTCTAAGTGCTACAACTCGATCTCTTATTTGAGACATTATAAATCACTCCTAAGGATAATTTGAGTGATATCAAAATTTCCATATATCCAACTATGACTAGCTAAAATCACTTGATTAGAAAATGGGATAACATTCATCCTGACTCCACTGAAATTAATTCTCAACTTTTGATAATTCTCCACTGATTAAAGTTTAAAAATCTTCTTACTTACTTCTTGATTCATCCTGGTTATATTAGAGTCTTAACAAAGTGTCATATGTCCAAACAAGAAAAAATGAAATCACTTGATACGAAAGTGGGATAAGTTCTTCATGTCTCCTATGAGATTGATTCAACTTATTGGTGATTCTCGACTGATTAATGTTTCCAAATAATGCATCTTACATCTTGATTTATCCTAGATTGATTATAATCTTGAAGAATGTGTCATATGTCCAAACATGACAAGCTGGAATCACTTGATTAGAAATTGGGATAACTTCTTCACCATAACTCATATTAGCTTTAATTCAAATTTGTGGTGATTCTCCATCGATTAATGTTTCCAAATTAAGCTTCTTACATCTTGATTCATCATGGTTTAATTCGAATCATGAAGAAATTGTTATAGGTTCAACCAAGAGAAGTTGGAATCAAATAAATAATGATTCAAATCAAATCAGGATGAATCAATATCAACTTTGTGGGTATTCTCAAATTATTAATGTTTAAAAATCTTATTTCTTACATTTTAATTCATCCTGATTTGATTTGAATCATTAAGAAAGTGTCATATGTCCAAACAAGACTAGCTGGAATCACTTGATTAGAAAGTGAGATAACTTATTCATCGTAAATTCTTCGATATTGATTCAAATTTTGGTGATTCTCCACTGATTAGTGTTAAAAAAATCTTGTTTCATACTTCTTGATTCATCCTGGTTTGATATAATCTGAAAGAAAATGACATACATATGTCCAAACAAGACAAAATTAAATCATTTCATATGAAAGTTAGATAACTTCTTCATTATAACTCGTGTGAGGTTGATTAACCTTTGTGATGATTCTCCACTGATTAATGTTTCCACATAAAGCCTTTTACATCTTGATTTATCCTGATTTGAATAGAATCTTTAAGAAAGTTATATGTGTCCAAACTGGAATCACATGATTAGAAACTGGGATAAATTTTTCAACATAAATCCTATGAGATTGATTAAACTTTTAGTGATTCTCCACTGATTAATGTTTCCAAATCCATGCTTCTTACATCTTTATTCATCCTGGTTTGATCAGAATCTTTTAGAAAGTGTCATATGTCCAAACATGACAAGCTCGAATCACTTGAATAGAAATGAGATAACTTATTGATCATAACTCCTATGAGATTGATTATTCTCCACTAATTGAAGTTTTAAAATCTTGTTTCTTACTTCTTGATTCATCCTGGTTCTATTAGAGTCTTTAAGAAAGTTTCATATTGATATACCATGGATTTTACCCGTTTTTAACCATGGTATACTAGTATTTTATTATATATTTAATCTGTTTTCTAGCCTGTTAGATATGTTTTCAGGTTCAGGAGCATTTTGTGAGAAAGTGATGTTTTTGGAGCATTTTGGAGTGCAAGAGATGATACACCCGAGTTGACCATTCAAGACTAAGTCGGAAGTCAACATTGCGATTATAATCGATCGATACTCATCTTGAGTTGTCGATCGATGTAGCTGAGAAGATCCGCGTACTAGAAGATTATAATCGATCGATACACATTCAGTGTTGTCGATCGATATCGAGGACGAAATGGTTTAGCCGACTACTTCACCAAGACTTCACCAAATTACGAGATTGCCCCTGACGAGTTTTTAACCTAATGGAAATGCTTAAATACTCCTGCTAAGTGTTTTTGACGGGAACCTTGAACCTTCGAAAGAAACAAGCTTTTAACAACCCTCAAAGCAGAGAGTGTGAGAGAGAGACTAGAGTTTTATTTGTTTGAGAGAGATTAGAGAGATTTCTCATCTCCTTTTGTATTTCTACTTTATTCTATCTATGCAATTCTTTCATCTATATGTTGTTATGAATTGTTTAGCTATGTCTGAGTAGTCTACTTGTTAGATCTAGGGTTTAAATAGGTTTGTGGGATTAGCCCCAAACTATAATTGCTAAGTTGTGATACTCATCAAATGAATTGCACCCTATGCTTGTTTTAGATTAGCTAACTAGAACATAGATCACTAAGATCTTTGATTATCTTGAATTATCCATTTGAGCTTGCCTGTCTCCCATTGAGAAGAACGACAGTTCCTCCTTGAGACCTTGTGGTCATATTCGGCTCGCGCCAAGGCAGATCTAGAAGCCGTCGATCGATATCCCGACAGGTGAATCGATCGGCGCTGTGAAAGGTGTATCGCTCGATATCTCAAAAGGATATCGACCGACTCTTTTTCTGTGTCATCATGCGAAAGGTGTGGCCAGAGATCTAGATATTTTAACCAGTGATACATCACATATGTTAAGTGGCTGAGATCTATAGTATCATGCAAGCAACTTGTTAAAGCTTTTATAGAGATTATAATCTCCGTTCCTGAATAGAAACCCTATGTCTAGCACTCTTTATCACATTTAAACAACCCATCATATTGTTAGTTAGAGCAACTACCTTGCTCATTTTAGGAATTGTTATTTTCATTTCTATCATATAAACCAACCTTGCCTAGGATTGATTAGTAGATTTTATTTAATTGGTTCCCTAGCTCCTCGTGATTCGATCCCTAAGTACTACAGCTGTACGTTGAAAAGCTCTACTGGGTAATTTGAGCACTATCACATATGTCCAAACAAGAAAAAATGAAATCACTTGATATGAAAGTGGGATAAGTTCTCCATGTCTCTTATGAGATTGATTCAACTTCGTAGACATTCTCCAATGATTAATGTTTGCAAATCCAGCTTCTTATATCTTTATTCATCCTAGTTTGATTAGAATCTTGAAGAAAGGGACATGTCCAAACAGGACAAGCTGAATGATGAAGAATCTCAAACAACAACGAGCACAACACGAAAAATAGCATGTTTCATTTGCCTCTCTAATAATATATTTCTGAAGATAAACTCGTGTGCTTACACACAAAAAATGAATCTTTGTGCCAACTGCTCGGACACAACCCAAAATAAACTAATCAATTACCAATTAAAATTAGATTCAGCTGGAGAAAACGTTGAAAAGCAATCTCAATACTTTTTAACAAAAAATTTCATTCATCATTGAGAAACAAGAGAGGAGATACAATTTGGAAATACCGCTGGCAGCACAAAGAGATGGCTCCGAAATCAATGATTTCCGGAGAAGCTTAACTTTCCCGGAGTCCATTAGCCCGAACAATGGAGACAAGATAAACTAAACAACTAAAACGGGAGAGAAACCAAAAATAACAAATCAACTGGCCTTAAAACAACAGAGGTATTAAGCAAATAAATATCACAGCCCAAACACCCTGAGAACAGATGATACACTTATCAAAACCAAGTTGATAACATCTTCCTACTATAGTGAAACAGCACACACAATGGAGCATCGGTTTCAAGATCCGGCATTTAACCAAAGGCTTAGTCGACATGATAACGAACACAAAGAGGGAAACACCGAAAAGGAAGAGATTCCAAACAGTCTCAGAGTAGTAGACAAATCTATTCTCGAAACTCAGACTAGAAATGGAGCGGAACCGGAGAGAGGGAGCATGGATCTAAGAAAGATCCACTAATCAATCTCACTGAATGTTATACATGCATGGGAGAGTACAGAACAAGAGAAGCCAAAGATGAGCCATCCATGGATCTAAAAGACCTGGAACTGATAAATATCAGAAAGATCACAATCAGATCAATTGTTTAGCATTCACCCTTTAGAATCTCTGTTTGTGAAACATCTAATAAAAGAGAGTAAGAGGATAGGACGTCTCCAGTGTTAAGGAAGCCACCAGAGCTGACTGATGTTGAACCCAGAAGAACTTTCAGAAGTTAGAGAGAAGACAGAGAAGTTTAAGAGAGCTAGAGAGTCGATTTCAACGCTTTAAGCAATCTCAATACTATTAGAGGATATAAATCGTGAAAGGTTTTCTAATCTACAAAACACAACACACAAATTTGATTATTCTCCCGATTCAATACAAAAAAATACTGAAACCAGTAACGAACATTCAACATTTCAACTAAAAGAAGATAAAAATAGATATTGGCGAGATCGGTTTGAGGAGCTTGTTGAAACGAAAAACATAACACCAGCGAGTTTTAAATGAGAAGCTCACATTAAAAAAGATACATTTTGTCTTTTGTTGTGGTTAGAGACACGTTGTGTAGATGAGACACTTTTTGTTAACAGTTATATTATTATAGACATCAATAACCCCTCTGTTTGTGTAAGTAGAGGAATGTTTCTTTAATGATGCAATATTAAAGCAACTAAATTTATTACTGGTTGCAATTAATGATAAAGGTTTAAACAACAACAAATATATTGAAATATAGTCCTAACTACTTTTCCTCGTACAATCCAAAACCTTAAATCTGAAACCATCCAAACTCTTCCCCTTTTATCTCTGTTTCTCTCTTTCTATCAGATTCTTTGATGAAGACTTAACTTTTATCCCCTTCTCTGGCGGCTGAACACCTATGTGTATGTCTATTGTTGTCCTTTTCTTACTTTCTGCTGGGTTCTGACCTCTCAATCCTATTTCTCATTTGTAACTCTTTTTTCTCTTTCACATCAATCTTTATGAAGACCTTCAATATACACGTTTGATTTTTACTTTAAAAATACCTCTTATTGTAGTTTTGATTTTTAATTTTCATATGCAGACTAACCAAGAACTATCGTCGTAATCTAACCTCATGTGATGGTTTCTTATTACCACCGCAAAATGTCTCTCATGCTATCGACAGAGCTGTTGTCCACGTATCTCATGTCCACCATTATCGTATCCACAGATCTATTGTCCAAGATGCTCATGTCCATCCATCTTCTACACATCGAAATTCATGTGTTGTTAGAAACAAATAGATTGGAACAATCATTGGACTATGTGATGTTTTCCCTATTGGTCACCATCCACGCAACTCTCGTTCACCAATCTCCCATCCACATGATCACAAGACGTCTCCATCTCACCATGTCTACCATTTAAAGTGTGTATTCGAGCTGACAAAGAAACTGACGGGACAAGAGACAACCACTTTTGTTTTAGGCTTATAAGGCAAATTGGACTTATGTAGTTGTTTGTGACATCAAAAACTAACATTCCATGTCGGAAATTGAAACCAAAGCAAAGAAGGCGACCCAACCTGTGGATCGAAAAAGTAGAGAAAAAAAGAAAGGGATTATGGTTCGGTTTTCAATAAGTTGCTCGATTTAAAGAAGAATGAAATTATATTATGTTGTGAAATATGAGGTGAGAGAAAAATACTTTTACTTTATATATTATTATTTATATATGTTTTGTATTGTGAGGGAAGATGAATGATGGTGAAAAACGATGGAGAGAGATATAAAGATGATAGTGGCTTTTGTCTTTTTGTGATAAAGGAAAGTATGAAAAGAAAAGAGGTTTTTATTCACCCATGACCTTCTATGAAACAAAGACTAAACCCTTTTATACAGTGGTGATAATGTCAATAATATTGACTAAAATATTGACATGTGTACTGACACTAATCCCATATATGTGATGACAGTGAGACAGGTGTACCCATGATGAGTAATCACATTTGCAACAGATTAATTGTTTTTAAAATACTCTGGTTATTCTAGTCAGAGAATTCAAAGAACCTCTCATGAAGGTTAAATTTTTTGCTTTAAATAGACGGCTAAAGGAAACGTCTTGAAGTGGCGACGGACGTAACACTAACACGGTTGTGTGAGTTTTGGATGTACGGCTGATGTCTGGATTTTGAGGCATGCAATAGATGGAGTTTTCCCATAAATAAATAATATTTTCAATATGAAAAAAAAAACAACACAGAAACTATGAACAGTGAAAAAACTTGTGAGTTTTAAACAGCTCCCCAAATCCCAACTTTGAGACTGTAATTACGAAGCCTACTACTTGTAAAAACCAAACACGGTCGCAGATAGAACAGAACAAGTGCAGCAACTAGAACCACAGCAGTAATGCATGCAACACCATTGAGGCTGCAGCTTCCACGAAACAGTTTCCCAGCCTAAGCGTATTCTATCTTATTATATTTTGTGTACATTTTATAAAAGTTACATTTATTGTGTTTGATGAAACTTAAGATTCTTTGACAGTGTTTTGGCTATTTTAGTAGTATAGATTCATAAAATTTTAATAGTTTTTAAACTAATACCGAATAACTATTTTTATCATAGATTTTTTATAAACACTAATTTAACGTAATATCTTTGATTTTTTAACAAATGTTTTGCTAAAATATTTTTATCATCAAATTTGACTTTGTAAATACTTGAAACTATATAATCTAAGAATATATGGTATAACATGTTATATGATATATAATATTTAGGTTAACCTCAAGTATGAAATGATATGTTTCAGACTATAATTACAAATAGTTATAATTCATGTATCATAATTTTTAGAATAATGTAAGAATTAGACATCTATGAACATGAATATATTGAACTAAAGCTTCACAACAATGTGAAAGTGTGGATCTCTTAACTTTTAGTTTACTTATATAAGAGTCTACATTTTATGTTCAAAGAAGTTTGTACTCACACTATTTATTTATAGATGTATATATAAAATTATTATATGATTATTTCTCCATGTAATTCTGGTATTGGTTATGTATTAGCCGTCTGTTATAATTAGAATAGGACACTATATAATTCACATGATTAGCAGTGTATTATATGGTAACTATATTACATACTAAAATAATGGTAATAATATCAAAGCATATTATGTAGTTATGGTAGATTTTTAGTTTGTTACTATAATATTTGAAAGATATTAATAATATTCCAAATCAAGTTATTAATAATATCTTATTATATAAAGTTTGGTTCTTCAAAGTTACTAATTAACATGACCGCGACACGTGTCATTAAAATTTTTAAGATTGCGACATGTGTTAATCTATATTATAATTAAAAATATATATTAAGATAATAACAAAAAAAAATTTGTTAAAAAAGTAATCGTAAGTATATCTAATAGTAATTTTCCATTTTAAAATCCTAAACAAAACATAGTTGCAAATAATTATTTGATAGTAATTTTCCTTTTAATATTTTTAAAGAGGTTAAAATTTATAATGATATAAATATATGTACTAAGATAACAAAAAACGAATTTTGAAATAAATTAATTTTAAAATTGATTTAATAGTAAAAAAGAAATTTTTTAAAATACTTAATAATATTCTAAAATTACTTAATAGGAAACTTGGTTCTTCAAAGTTATTAATTAACATGATTGTGACACATGACAGTTATATATTTAAAATTTTGATATGTGTTAAACTACTTCATAATTTAAAATAAATATATAAGATAATAAAAACGATTTTGGTGAAATTAATTATATAGTAAATTTCCATTTTAAAAATCTTAAACAAAATATTATTTAATAGTAATTTCTTTTTTTAATAATGCGACATGTTTTAGAATATATCATGATTAAAACAATATATACTAAGAAAAATTTTAAAAAAACGAATTTTGAAATAATTTAATAGTAAAAAAGAAAATTTAAAAATTACTTAATAATATTATTTTAGAAATATTATTTGATAGTAATTTTTCTTTTAATATTTTGAAGTTGTGTTAGAATATCTCATGCTTAAAAATATATATACTAATAAAATTAAAAGAAATTGAAGAAACAATTTTCGTAAATTTAATAGTAAAATTTAATTTTAAAAAATATTTAATTGTAAAATTTAATTTTAAAAATTATTTAATAGTAATATTAAGAAAATTTCCTTCTTACAAATCTTAAAGAAGAGAAGTTTGTAAAATAATTTATTTAATACTAATTTTCTTTTTCCAAAATCCAAAAAAGATAATTGTAAAAGATTATTTGATATTAATTTTCCTTATAAAATTTTGAAATTTTTTAAAATATATTATGATTAATAAAATATATAGGAAGATAATAAAAACAATTTGTGTTTTAAAAAGTAAATTTTGCAGGATTGAGCAAGAAAAATATCAGGTGAGTTTTCTTGCATGTTCTTTCACATCTTCGCGTGTTATCTTTCTTTTTGGTGTCACATGAGGAAATAACTAGATATCCTGATCTTTCTTCACATTAAACTGATGTTGAACTTTTTTCAAAAAGAATATAATTGTCATGCTGTTATACATTAGTTATTGTTACAATTATACTTAGCCGTTTGTACATATAGATGTAGTGGTGAACATGAATCGGATATCCGGATTTTTGGAGATATTCTGATCCGATCCATTTTGTTATAATAATAAATTATTTGATCCAATTCGATCTGTAGCCACACGGATATTCGGTGCTCCGGATATTCAGATAATTTTAGATTTTCGACCGGATATCCTATTCGATCCGCAAAATAAACTAAAATTAGTAAATAAATCATAAATTCCAAAAATAAGATAAAATAATAATAACATTAGATTAGAAAAATAAAAATTTATTACTTTTAAAATTCTAATAAATAACTTAATAAGTTTATTAAAAAGTACTATAAAACTTATATACAATATAATATTTATATAAATTATATATATATATATATATATATACGTCTTTACATACATGTATATGTATTCATATAACGGATCAGATCAGATATTCATTCTTAATAATATTAGTATTTTGTGATTTGCTTTGTTTCTTACAGATATTGCATATAAGTATTTTCTTTGCTTCGTAGAGTTACATATATTTGGAATTTCGGTTCAAATCGAAACAGATAAAATCAAAATTTACGGATATTTTTTCCAGCTGTTATGCTATTGTGACTAAGTTAATGTGACTATTATGCTTATATGTGATTATGATTATGTGTGTTTATTCTTATCAATATATAAAAATTGGTTATGTTGTTGTAGATCATGCTACTATGAAATTTAAATCAAAGAGAACGACTTTCCAATGGATTGTTGTAGGTCATGCTATTAAGGAATTTAAATCAAAAAGGAAGACTTTCCAATAGAATAATTTTATGAATAACTCGCCTATACAACATGAATATTGAAGCCTAAATCCTAACCGGAAGTTATGTGGAAAAACAGATTTGTATTCCTAGAATAAGTCTCATACCGACGTATGCAAGATGACCTTTCAAAATGAAAAGACTTCAATTTTCTATAAGAGTGTTCTATGAAATGACTATCAACCAAAGTTAAGGTCAAAGTTTAAAAAATTGGTCTATTTTTCAAGTCAAGTCTTACAATTATATGTCGCACTATCAAGAGTCACTACAACTGGAGAACTTCAAATTTTTAAAATATAGCGACAATAGTGTTTTACAAAATATTGTATATAGAAAAAGATGTTAAAGTCACACCATGAATGTTAAAGTAAATAAATTTGATGTTTTATCTAGAAATATATTCGATATTTAGCTGACTATCAATAAAACATATTGACTGGTGTTATGTAATATTAATATTTTTAATTGTGTCGTTTTTAGTTTGTCTTACACAATATAAACAATATAGAGAGTTCACAGTTCTATATATTTCAATTAACTATAGCTAATATTATTTTGAAAAATAATAAAAAGTGAAGTATTTATTAAAAAATAAAATTATCAATGTATTATTTAAAACACCATTATTATTGAATAGAATATCAATCAAAAATTATGTAAGAAAACAGATTATTGTTATTAAAATGTCACCAATATATACTGAAAATTATTCGAACAGAGAATTTTTGGACTTTGGATCCTAGTAGATCAGACAGTTGGATTTGGCAGAGCTTGTGTAAGCTTAGAGGTATTGCTAGACAGTTTGTGATATGTGAAGTTGCGTCAGGTATATCGGCAAGTTTTTGGGAAGACAATTGGACAGGTCTTGGGCCCTTAATATCGTTGGTTGGAGATCTGGGACCAATGACTTCAGGTCTACAGCGTAGTGCAACCGTATCTGAGGCACTGGTTAATGGATCATGGTGGTTGTCTACGTCGAGAAGCCGGAACCGTATCATAACTTTGCTCAAGGAAAGCCTACCAGATCCATTACCGATATCACAGTCTGAGGAAGAGGATGAGTACAAGTGGAAAATTGGGGCCAACACGCCAAAGCCATCGTTCTCCTCTGCTGATACTTGGGAGCATCTGTATAATACCCACCCTGAAGTTGATTGGCATCAATCGGTCTGGTTTAAGGGTGCAATACAGAAGCACACATTTATTACTTGGCTGACGAAGCTTAACCGCCTTTCCACGAAGGAACGGATGCACTATTGGAACCCTCAGGTCTCGGTGGACTGTGTGTTATGTTCAGGACATAACGAAACTCGGCAACACCTGTTTTTTGATTGCTCTTTTGCATCTCAGGTCTGGTCTTTCTTCTTATCTAGGCTTCATCTAGTTCCTCCAAACTTACTGGATGATGCTATAGGATGGTTGAAAGCACCTACCAGAAACAAGAATGTAAACCTCATAGCCAAACTCGCCTTTCAAGCTACCCTATATGGTATATGGAAAGAGAGGAATACTAGAATCCACTCCAACGTGAACCGGCCTGCCTCTTCTATCATCGCTGAGATTCAGCTGGTTATTAGAAGCAAACTCGCTATTCTCTCCCGGCAGCAGAGAAACCTTCCTACCACACTCTCCTATCTTTCTACTTGGTTTGAACCCTTTTCTTAAATAGCTTTGGCTCTTACTCATCTAGCAGGTCGTGTTTGACCTAGGCTGTCTGAGCTATAATCCCGTGGGGAAATAGGTTATTTTCTTTTTTTGGATTCTTGTTTTTGTAAATTTTCAGGTTATTGAATAAATGGAAGTTTAAAGTAAAGAAAAAATATCCAAGATTTAACGTGAGAAAAATATTTCCATTCTTTTTATGTGTTCCTGAATTAAAACATCGCACTGGTCCATATCTAGTTCCAAATAAGAAGCGTACATATAGGAATGATATTAGGAGATGTTTATAAAGATTATTTAGCTAGTCTTATTGAAAAAGGTTAATGAATAGGTCTAAAAAACTTATTTAAGTAGATTTTTTAAAACTCTTTCCCTTTTAATAGTATTGATGTCAGCACAGCCCAAACTCCTTGAGATCAACTGTTCAATTTATCACAAACATAATGATAACAGAATCCTCCCATAGTGAAATAGCGCAATCCATGGAGCAACGGTTTCAAGATCTGGCTTTCAGCCAGAGGCGATGTCGATGAGAAACGACAAGGGAACCCCATAAGAGAAACACCATAATGAAACGAGATTTCGACCAAATCTCTGAGAAATAAACAAGGAGCGAAACGATTAAATCTGGACGAAGCTAACCTCGAAACGAGACTAGAAACGGAACGAAACCGGATTGAATCCAAGGATCAATCAAGGACGAGAGGGAACAAGGACTCCAAGGAAGAACCGCAAACCCAAAGGCGAGACATAAATTCAGAGATTGGATCAATCTCACCGAATAGGATATCAAATTTTTTCTTTTATATCAAATTATAATATTACAATAAAATTTTAATGTAATATTTCTATTTTTATATTGTATTTTTACTTATTATTTATTTTATTATAATTTTTTCAGATAGATGCTTAATGTGATGTTTCTATTCCTTAGATTATATATTTATTTATTATTTATTTTTCTTTATATCATATATATATATTTTTATTTTTAATAATAATGCCACGTGGCATCTTTTGAAAAACGTTTTTTCGCTGATGTGTACGCTCCCTGGAACCTCAAAATGCTTTATTTGTATAGACTAGGTTTTTAACTCGCGCTACACGCAAGTTTGTTTTAATAATCTTAAATTTTTTATGTAAATATATTTTATACAAACATTTTATATGAAATAGTATTCAAAGTATGATTTATTATTTGTCTATTTAAGTTTTACACAATTATATTATTTACATAGCTAATATTTTTATATTTTTTATTTGTATATGTAAATGTATAACTCTATCGATAATAGTATATATATTTTTTATTAGTCACAATTTGAAATAATTATATAGACTGTTTCGATGGATCTTAATAACTACTACACTGTTATAAATATTTTTACTATAATTTTATTAATTTTTCATTTAAAATGTCATAAAAGATTACTTTATATGCATAATTTATAACTTTGCTTTGCAATTACAAAATAATTAAAAAAATAAAATATGATTATTATACGAAAAAAGATTCTCAGCTACATGAATGATGCATCACTACATTGCCAAAACCATCGACATGAACTATATGCTTACATGACCACATCTCAAAAATATCGTGTGTTATGTTGCTAACACCATCAAAATATATCCAATAGCTAAAAAAATTGTTTGATTTGAAACCCGACAATTTCTAATGAGGTTTTAACATATTATCACATGTACTCTGTTGTATAAAATCACTTTTAATTATTGATTTTTGTATTTATTTTTCTTTCGATCTCTCGTATGTTTGTTATAGTCTATTTCTAAGAGTTTAGTTTACAAACTTCTTACCAAATCTTGCTAGATTTTAAATCTGAAACATTTTTTACTATTGGAAGGATGTTTATGGTGTAAGTAACATAACACCTCAAGGATGTTTTCATGTGAATGATATACTTTATTTTGTTTTAGATACATTAATTTTTCCTAGATGTGCATCCATGAAATCGCATATAGTTTATATAGCTCATAATCATTTTTATATTATTATATACTTATCGTGTGCATAAATGTATATGTATTTTAAATAATATAATTTTATTCGTTTAAATACATATTTGATAGTATAATATTTAAATTTTTATTTTAATCATATTTATTTTGATGAAATTGAAATAATATTAAATTGGTTTTGTTAGATATAAGAAAAGGAAATAAATATAGTTTTTAACTACTGTTAAGTATTGTTAATTAAAATATGAATTTATAATATTAGATATATTTCTTCTTGATCTGGTCATAATATAAATTATTGCCGGAAGTATGATGGTTTATTAATTCACATATTTTTTTCTTATTGTTTGAAGTTTGTTAGAATTTCATTGTTTTCAATTTATTCATTATTATTCTTATATAATACCAATTGATTAATGTATAATGAATTTTTTTCATATCTTTCTTATCAGTTGTCACAGAGATTATAGTCTAATGTTAATAGTAATACTATTAAAAATATTAATAAAGTTTTAAATAATTTATTTGGTTTAAAATTTTTGTGCTTTAATATTTTTTATTAAAATTGTTCTTCAAATATATTTTTTGATAAATTATTTTACAATTATATGTTACGTTGATCACAATAACAAAGTTTCATAAACAAAGATTGTTTTCAATTTTATTTCTAAATTAAATCAAAGAAGTATAAATAATCACCATGTACGTGTTTATTGTCAATGACTTATAATTTTTAGATTACCTAATTTTTTAGGTTTGTTTTATTAGATCTTATTTGGTTAGTTTAATGAAGATTTAGATTAATAAGAAAATTTATTTTGAAACATAATATATTAGTTTTTCAAAATTTAATTGTTGATGAGTAAATTAAATTTAAATTCATTTGATTGAAAAAATGCAATTTAAAATCACATCAGCAAACAACATGTGTCTTACATGTGTCTTACACATGAGGATTACTTTCACCATCATTTATTTTTAATAAAACTTTATACTTATTATTGTAAATAAAAAAAACGAATTGGCTACATTAAAAAGGACCAAAATTAATAAATTTTAATGCTAATTTAACATATTTTGATATTCAAAATTATATGTAAATATTGTTTAATAACATATAGCTTCTATCCTAAAACACTTGTGTAATTTGTTTTCATTTTTTAGATTAATTATAAATGTAGTTATTAGACGTAATATTTTAAACTCTTTATTTTTCATCTTTGTATATATATATATATATATATATATATATATATATTTTCAACCATTTTGTATGAAATCATTTTAATTTTATTTATTATATGGAATCTAGAATTTTATCGGTAATATATATATATATAAGAAGTCATCATGTGTTTTATTTTATTGTTAATGTCAGTATCTATATAAGATGATAGTGTTGATTACAATTTCAAAATTTAGTGGGTAAATAGATTTGCTAATTTCTTTTGATTGAAAAAAATCTGTTTAAAATTCTTAAATAATATTTTCTACAATATGTGTTTCACACAAGTGAATTATTCTTACATGTGGTTCTTTTAAAATAAATGTTTTATAAGTCAAAGAATAAATTGGCTCCGTAGAAAGAAAAAAAACTGAAACCAGCCATTGTTTTAAAATTGTTTAAAAACCATGTAAAACCTATTATAAATTTACATAATTATTTATATTCTATACAACTACTTAAAAATCTATATTAAATTTCTTCTATTTTTATTAGTTTTGAAATTTGATATTAATTATATTATTATATTATAAATTTATAATATATACAATATTTTATGCTTTAACATACTTAGAACACAATGTTTTATTAATTTCTTTGACGTTCTTTACCAATAATTAGCCTGTTTGTTATGTTAATTTTTAAATAAACTCCCCTATATTTGTTTATATTATTTGATATTGATTTGCTTTTTATTTTTAAAATAAATATGTTATTCTGAAAATCTTGATATTTTAAAATTCTGTGTGTAAATATTTAATATTATGTAGTATCAACTTTTAAAATAAGTGTGTTTTAAAATTCTTATAATCTAAATTCTTGAACTTTATATTTTTTAAGATATTTTAGTTTAGTTTTATATTAAGTTTCCAAAAAGTGTTATATATGTCAAGTTAATTCTTTGTAATGAGTTTAAAAGTTTATATTAATTTATATGAAAAAATATTTTATTTTAAACAATTGGTTTTTTGAAATTTTTGATATTTTATTTTATCTCATTTCATAAAAGATTCTATCAAATCCAATGTGGTCATCATCCTTCTAGAAAACTATTATTGAAATCAAAGTCAATCGTCTTCCTAACCTCACAGCCGGTGCAACATGGGTTGAACTAGACATGTCCTAGGTGGAGAAAGTGCTATAAGAGAATTTTTTTCTATTAGTTGCATTGAAAATCAAGGATCTTAAATGGCTTATAATCTTCAATGCCTACATACACCTTTGGTTATACTTTGTTATTTTATCAAGTCTACTCATATTGTGAAATTTGCTAAATCCACCCCTTGGTGCAATAGATCCAGTCCAAGATCAACCGATCTTATAATTTCTCAAGAAGCGTCAAGATTCACCACTCATATGTTCTCACATCCATTGCCTTTAATAGGCACACTGAGTCGAGGTTTAACTACTTATAGGCTTCTCCGGACAGCTTTCTGTTCAGTTATTCGGCTTGTTTGTTGTTAAGCTCAAATATAGTAATCAATATTGTGATTTATTATATTATCTTTGTGTAACAAAGCCATTATGTTTCACTTGTATTTGATGTTTCTTTTACCAAAATTTGAGCAAATCTCTTAGCCGCTTCAGTTTTTAATCTATACACACATTATTTTTTTGTTTCGTTTCCCTCTTGCTTGAATTATAATAAGATAAATATATTCAAAGAGATCATATACGGGAAATCGGCCAAAAAAACACTGAACTTTTCAGGAATTGCCAAAAGAAACCTGGACATATGGACTGGTCAAATAAAACACAAATTTTTCATTGACTTTAGAATTAATTAACAATGTTTTCGTTGACTTGCCAATTTAGCACGCCGTCAGCAAATTTAACAGAAAAAAATGACAATATCGTTAAATATTGGTGTTACGTGAAACGACGTCGTTTTGAAATGAGATGAAACGATGTTGTTTTACATGATTTGAAAGATAAAATCAAGTCGACCACTGGGCTCGAACCCAGATTATTTGGATCAAATGACAAGGTACTTTACCACTGGACTAGTGGCTCAATCAATAAAGTTACTAACACATTTACTTTAGAATTAATTAACAACTAGATCATGACCCGCGCGACCGCGCGGGTTTTATTTTTCATTTTTAACACAACATATATTCTATAATAGTTAATACAATTTGGAGTTTGTCCTTTTCACATAATGTGGTTTTATATAATTTCGAGTTTGTCCAAAACGTATTGTTTAAGAACAATGTTAAAACTGTTTTTTCTATTAATAGTTTTTCATTGGTGTATTAGAGATATAACTGTATGGTGAAAAATGCTAATATAATATCAACCAATACAATTTTTTGACATTGTGTTTTTTGAGAATTTTTCTGAATATTTTGTGAATGTCCAATGATGAATACGAAGGCAAGTACTCATACACACATTTTAGTGGGAGGAAATGAATATTTTCTAACCTATTAAGTTAGATATAATAAATACAAAATTTCATAACACCGAGATTTTAGGTATAGTAGAATAAACTTGGAGAAGAGGTTTTTCATATTCATGATTTTTCGAATCTGGCAATTTGATTGTGAATATTTGACTGTAACCGAGATTTTAGGCATATTAGACTTAACTTGGTGAAGAGGTTTTCCAATAATCGATTTTTTAAGTATAAATTGATGTTTCTGTTATTGAAATTAGTGTATATTCAAAGCAAACCCCGATTATTTGAGCATCAAAGAAAATATATTCTGATATCTTTAGTATTGAGTTTCAAAGGTTCTGTATCAAGCTATTTAAAATTTAAAGATTCATCAGTATTTGATGACAAATAATTGATTTTAATTAAAAGGGTTTTGTGTTTAAGATAATTATAGTTTGATGATGGGAGGAAACATGTTCTTAAGTTATTTGGTTAATTGAATCAATTGATTTAGGAGATAACCAGACCAAAATAGTCAAAATTGTATAATGACTGGCTAAGGATTCGCGTAATATTTGTATTTTTTTGTCATCAGACTCGTGTAATATTTATATTGGAGACATTTATTGTATTCATTTGACTATAATAAAATAGAGAGATTATTATATTTGTACTATGATATAATATAAATATGATAATGTGAGTATACTATAACGAAAATAATATATATTTTGTTTAATAGATGTATATAATGTAAGACATAGATCTTATAGTGGAGTTAAATGATAGATGGTTGATATTAAACTCTTTAAGGAAATATTTAAATGAAAGGTTAGACTAAAAATAATAATGTGATGTCCAACTTAAAAATCCACCTAGAAGAAGTTATAATGTTTCTGTTTTAATAAGATAGATGTTTTCGTTGACTTGCCAATTTAGCACGCCGTCAGCAAATTTAACAGAAAAAATGACATCGTTAAATATTGGTGTTACGTGAAACGACGTCGTTTTGAAATGAGATGAAACGATGTTGTTTTACATGATTTGAAAGATAAAATCAAGTCGACCACTGGGCTCGAACCCAGATTATTTGGATCAAATGACAAGGTACTTTACCACTGGGCTAGTGGCTCAATCAATAAAGTTACTAACACATTTAATTATATTTGGTAGTGATTGAATATAAAAAAAATTATCTAAAAACTTAAAAATATTTTTAAAATTTCTAAAAACTGAAAAATTAATTCCAAAAAAAGAAAATTTTCATTTTTCGGATATATAAAAAAAAATTAAAAAAAATTGAAAAAAATTGAAAAAAAAATCGAAAAAATTCCAAAAAGTTATAAATATTTCGAATCTGAAAACATATAATCAGAAACTATAAAAAATAATTTATTATTATTATAATTATTTATTTATTTATATTTTCTGATTATATGTTTTCAGATTTGAAACTTTTATCACTTTTTTTTGAATTTTGTTTTCGAATTGTTTTATTTTTTTTTCAATTTTTCTTTTAATAATTTGAAAAATGAAAATTTTCTTTTTGGGCATTTTTTTTATAATAATAAAATAAAAAATTATTTTTTATAGATTCGGATTATTTTCAGATTCAAATTTATTTTTAATAACTTTTTTTTGTATTTTCGATTTTTTTTATTTTTTTCAAAAAATTTTAATCCTAAAATGAATTTTTTTTTGAATTTGTTTTTAGAAATGAAAAGTTTGGAAGATTTTTGATTTTTTAAACGAAAAATAAAATTTTATTTTTAATTTCAGTTTCAAAATTAATTTTATAAAAAAATCTTTATTTTTCAAATTTTTAGAATTTTAAAGACCTTTTAAATTTTTAGAGAATTTTTTGTATTCAAAATCAATATCAAATAAAACTAAACGTGTTTGTTCCTACATTGAATGAGCCACTAGCCTAGTGATAAAATACTTTTCTATTTGATCCAAACAACCTGGGTTCGAACCCCGGTATCTGCCAATTTTTATTTTCAAATCGTGTAAAATGAAACGACGTCGTTTCACTTAACGCCAATAGTTAACGTTGTCTTAACTCTCGTTTAACGATGTGCTAATTTGGTCAGTCAATCGTAAGTTTCTTAATAATCTAAATAAGTCGATAAAAGTTTAGGGTTTTATTAGCCAGACAAGTGTACAGGTTTCTTTTGGCAATTCTCGAAAAGTTTAGTGTTTTTTTGGCCGATTTCCCGATCATATACATATATATATATATATATATATATATATATATATATATATATATATATATATATATATATATAAATTGACAATATGCCATTGAAGTTAACTAATTGGAAATTTTGTTGAAACCATTAATATTAATTTTTAGCCTAGTTTTCGATTTTTATCATTTAGTTTTACATTACTAAAAGTCTTCACACTAATGTATTAGTTTTATATTATTGAAAGTATTGCCTATAATTTATTTTTAGCAATTTTCATTCAATTGCCTATGTCACAAGAGAAAACTCAAAATGTTAATTTTGTTGACACGTTGAAAATAATAAAACGTTTTTTGAGTAGGGGTTTAACTAACTCATGGTATCGACCAACCCAATATAGACAAAGTTTTTGGAAATATTGATTTTTGAAAATAGTAAATTAAAATGATGATTTGTCATATTTGATCTGGGTTTTATGTCATACGTGTTTTCACTTCATATAGCTTCGATTAAAAACTTTCGTATTCTATTTTAAAATGTTAATTTTCCAAAATAAAACTATATATATTCAAAAAATATATTGTTGGTTTATGTTATTTAAATGTAACTCAAAATTGTAAGTGATTTAAATTACTATAGATTTAAATTTTACAAAGTTTTGTATTTTAAGAACATATTTTCAGTTTCTGACAAAATTATATATTAACTGATCTATATTGAATTTTGTTTTATTAGTAACTGTATTTTTATGGATTTCTATTTTATTTTAGAAAATTATATATTTGGAATTTTTTACTCAAAAATAATAAACTAAAATAATGATTAAGCATATTATAATTGGTGGTTTTAAATCATATGTTCAATGGCTTATAGCCTCAACATATTATAAGAAGAAGTATTTTTTTGTTAATATTACAGTTCTAATTTTCATTTTCCATTTTACTATAATAATACCATTTAAAGCAAGTTGTCAAATGTTAATACTTATTTTATTGATTCAAGTTATATATGTAGTATTAATTTCGTTTCATTTATATATTGGAGATATTAACATTTTTAAAAATAATAAAATAATATTTTTTTCTATTTTGACTATTTTAACATTAATTTCTATTTTATTTTGGTATAAAATGTATTTTAGATTTATTATATTTAAGAAGAAGTATTTTTGTTACTATAACTATTTTGATTTTCCATTTTTCTATATCAGTTACCATTTATTTAAATAAGTTGTCAAATATTAATATTTATTTTGTCAGTTTAAGTTATATAAATAATATTGATTTCATTTTTAACTTTTGGAAATATTAACATTTTTAAAAGTAATAAATTAAAAATCTGATTTTTCATATTTCAATTGGTCGTTTTAAATCCTATGTAAAAGCTTTCAATGATTTATAGCCTCAACTTTTATATAGTATAGATTTAATTTTTTCTATTTTTATATTTTATATTTACTTATTTTTCTTATATCGTATAATTACTTATTCTAAATTTTTATTTTATATCAAACTATAATATTACGATAAATATTTAATGTAATATTTCTATTTTTATATTGTATATTTATTATTTATTTATTTTATTATAAATTTTTCAGATAGAAGCTTAATGTGATGTTTCTATTTTTTTGATTATATATTTATTTATTATTTATTTTTCTTAATATCTTTTTTTTAATAATAATGTCATATGGTATTTTTTGAAAAAAGTTTTTTTGCTGATGTGGATGTTCCGTGGAACCTTTTCAAATTGCTACTTTTATTTGTATAGATTATTATAATATATCAAACAGGCAATTTAGTATTGTTGTCATCTACTGTTATATTGTCTTTGTTTTCGATCATTTGACAAGACTTGGAAACGGTCAAAGTCTTCGAAACAGTCTGATCTGTCTCACTCCTCTTTCCCCAAAGAAAT
>NC_079512.1:12579939-12580141 GCF_000801105.2 Raphanus sativus | reverse complement strand
ACGTTGAGGCCCGTTATAGTCACTACTGATCCAATTATACTGCATTTGTACCAAAATAAATAAATAAAAAATATAAACATATCAGTGCATCTTGCAAACGTATATGCTATATATGATGACTCGGATTGGTAACTTTAGAGTAAATCAGAATGGTGAAAAATCAATAAAGTAAAAAGAAAAAAGAACAAATTCAAAAAAAAAA
>NC_079512.1:12556878-12579839 GCF_000801105.2 Raphanus sativus | reverse complement strand
AAAAAAAAAAAATTTTTATTACTCTAACAAAACTGAGAGTAACTAAAGTTGGTGTGTATTTCAGTATTTCTCTTTCTTTGAATAGTGAGTAGAGTAAAAAGGGAAAAATGATTTCTTCCCTACCTGATTGGTGCTAAAATGATTATACAGTCACAATCTATATGAAATTGATATGATTTTGGATTCAAATGAAAACCTGCCGAGGTATAAAGGAGACCGCAAGATGAGGAAATCGCATAACGTAGCAGACACAAGGCAAACGGGACTAAATGTTGACACGAATACTGCTCCCGTCCTTTTTATTGACCATGACGTTACCACTGTCGACATCGCTTGTCCCACTATTCCCTGTTTCTCAACCATATATCAAATCATTCCCTAAGCATTATTTGTGAAGTAATTTCACACATGTTATTTCTACAATTATTTTCACAAAAAATATGACATAGCATATTATAATTGATGACATGCTTTATTGTTAAATGTGACATGAGATACTACATTTAATGTTAATTTAATTTCAGTAATTTTTGATAATATGGTAATAACTCATAAATCATTATTAAAATAAATATATTCAAATATGTTCACTAAATAATTAGATAATAGACATATAAGTTTTTTAAATTTCAAAATATTATTTAAGTGTGTTTTATAATCATACAACTTTTATTATTAAACAAGATTTTCAAAATTTTATACAATATTTGTTTTTGAAAAAATAAAATTTTAATCGTAATATCATTTATTTCTTTTTGATATCTACAAATTTTAGAAATTGTGTTTAGTTTTATATTTTGATAATTATAAACAAATTATATCAATTTTATTTTATGAAATTTAATTTTAATATATCTTAAAATGAAAATCTATCTAAATTATGATTTCAAATATAACTTAAATATAATTTTAAGTAAATAAAATTATTTATTTTAAATATTACTTTATATTTAAATAATTAGTATTTATGTTAAAATATTGGTTTAAACAATAAAAATTATTTTTAAATATAGTTTAAATTTAAAATTTTATTACTGCACATGGTACAGGAAAACACCTAGTCTTATGTTGAAAATTGATGAAAAGAAATATATCGTAAAATTACTCTATAAAGAAAGTTATTAAAATTTTCAATTTTGTATTTGTGACGACAATCTTAAACGATATTGTGGATGATTGATTAGATTATAACTTTAGAAATTTAACTATAAAATTTATGGTAGAGGTGGTCTCGCTATAACTGTAAATTTATTGATGTAATTATTTTACAAATATTTTTTTGTACTTATTTTGGTTGTAGCTGTAAGTTTTTAACTATATATATTTTTAAACCAAATATGTGAAATACGCGATGTATATATAAAATAGTTATTTATAATTAAAATACTTTCTAATAATAATAAAATATATATTATCAAAAATATTCTATTACTATATGTAACATATAATGACATTTATGTTTTTCAAAATTTTATTATTTATATTATTCAAAAGTAAACAAATTATTTATAAATTTTTAAAATTATACTAAAAGTTAATACCTAAAAATATTAATAATTCTGTACCTATAAATATCTAATTTATTTGATATCTACATGATTTTTAATTTTATAGAAGCTACAGATGAAATAATAAAGTTATATGAATTTTCTCTAACATACATTAAAAAAAATCTTTTTTTTTAATTGAAACTTTAAGAATAAAGCTAAATCATGGTTGTAAAAATTAGAAGAGTTTTAATGTAAGATTTAACTTTAAAACTAAATCTAAAATATGATTATGATTGCTACGATTTGATTATTTAAAAATAAACAAAGCTAAAGAAGTGAAATATAGCCTATCCACACCCACATTATGTTTTAAGGTCTTTTTCTGTCCAGAGTATATTTTATGATTATATATTTTTAAAAATAAATTCACCTATTTTATAATATGTAGTGTAAAATTAGAAGAGTTTTAATGTAAGATTTAACTTTAAAACTAAATCTAAAACATGATTATGATTACTACGATTTGATGATTTAAAAATAAACAAAGCTAAAGAAGTGAAATATAGCCTATCCACACCCACATTATGTTTTAAGGTCTTTTTCTGTCCAGAGTATATTTTATGATTATATATTTTAAAAAATAAATTCACCTATTTTATTATATGTAGTATAAAATTTTACCTTCATATATGCCTAATTTCTATTAAATATAATTTCTTTGTAAATATATGGTATTATATAATACAAAATAATGAGAAAATATAAAATAAAAGTGTAAAAAATCACAGATTATTAATTACTAGGACATTTTAGGTTTAAACCTAAGCATTTTCTTAGTCTTTCACAATATTTGTAATAAAGAAAAAGATAGAAAAACAAAAAGATGGTTTCAAATGAAAAAAAAAATCTGTAAATTTGAGAAGCTTTGGCGGCATACTGGCATGTATTACAGTAATAATGGTTTACTGGATTTTGACCCGCCCTTTTTAAGGGCGGATATATTTTTTGTTGGAAAAATTATTTTACTTAATAAATTATCATTTTTGATAAATTATATATTTTAACTTTTTATGAAATTTATCTTAAATTTACTTATATGACCTATTTTGTTATTTTAAATATGACTAAATTTTTGAAGACTCTAAATAATTCTAACCCGTGATATGATTTTATTTATTTAACCCGAAGTTAAACTTATTTTACGTTGCTCTTTTAATTTCAATAAAATATTTTATATTTTCAACACTCTCTGTATTGAAAATTTCATTTTTGCGTTTCAAAACATTTTCTATAATTTTATTAAATTTAGTTTATGCGATTTAGTTTTTATTTTAAACGAAACAATTTTTTAAGGAGTTGAAATAATTCAGACATGTATTATGATTTTCAACTTGATTTTATTTTGAAGTTTCATTTAATAAATGATTTCAAATAATTAATAATGTGAAAGATTTTTTGGAAAGATATGGTTCAAACATTTAGGAAACAAAATTTTCAAAAAGGTAAGAACTGAATTATATTAAATACTTTTTAATGTAATTGTAAAATAATGACTTTTGATTGGTTGCAAATAATTATGGGTAAAAGGTACATGAAATTTTTGCAATTACTTAGATATTTCAGGAGCAGATATAAACAGTCATCTGCTTTCACAGTATAGATTTTTGATACGATGTTACACAGTATTAGAAATTTTAATTTGTTGCTTTATATATTATGGCTTTTTAATATAACTAATATTTATCAAATTATTTATTAAAAATCAGTGAGATATTGAGATTGTTACGTAAATATAGTTAGAGTTATTTAAATAGGTTTTATCTTATTAGTTTTTGAATATATGAAGATATAGTTTCTAATTTCTTTAATTTTTCTAAAATATTTTTTTCAGTATGACGAATATTTTTTTGATATTCAAAGATATCTCAATCAAAATATAAAAAACTGTATATTCCAAATCCATAATTTAAGGGGTATATTATTTTAAAATTTATAAATGTTTCCGGTGTTTTCTCAAATCTAAAATTTTTTTGCTATATTTCAGTTAAGTATATTGCTTGTTAATTTGAATTAATCTAAATTAGTATATTTTAAAAACTTTTTTATAAGTAATATAACTAAATGCGTGTATATGTAATATTGATACTAACATTTCATAAACATTTGTAGATCTATACAATATGGTGGTCACCAACATTTATAAGTTAATAATTTAATACTATAAATATATAACACCTATATGTATTCGTAATAAAGGGTAAACTTTTTCTGGATTTTATGTAAAACTATACAACTAAAATTGTCACGAAATCATTGTTCATACATGAAGGTCAATCTCATTTTCATAAACAATTTGGTATGATATAGTTTACTCACGTTTAATGTTATATTGGGAGTAGATTTAGAAAATATTTGTTTTTTAGTTAAATACTAAATTAATTCTGATGTCATATACTTGTTTTTATTAATATTCTAAAATAGAAAAAATACTACACAAAATTAGGGGATGGTTATCTGTGATTTATTTTTAAAAAAACAAAATATTTAATGAAAACATAGTCTAAAAATAAGTCAGTGGCAGCAAATAGTAAATATTGCTGAAACAGAAGATCACCTTAAAAATGTCTTCTGTTTTAATAGTACTGAATTGTTTTTAATAACTAAAATTTACTTACGTAATTATAGTCTATTATTTTTTGTAGCTACGATTTAATTACATAAGTAAATAATATCAGTAAAAATAAAATATTCTTAATGGGGATAAAATATTCTTAATGGGGATCTACCTATTAATTAAAAATGCTCTCAACAAAGGTTTCGCAATTGATAAAGGGGACATTTGAGATTACTACGAGGATCTTTTAGTTAAAATAATTATCATAAAGCCTCTATTTTGAAATAAATTCAGAGAGTGAGCCCATGGTCCATTGAAATAAATTCAGTTAATATAATTATACTAAAATTCATATTTTTAAATTCAATGGACCGAAAATGATAGTCTACCACCACACTTATTTTAATATGATTATTTTAATAGTCTCATTTCTAGGAAATTTTCAAAATACATTTTAATATAACTATTTTAACTGATTTTAACAAAACGTAGTAAATAAAGGAGACATTTGAGATTACTAGAGTTTTTATAATCCTTTTCTTAATGCCAATTTTATGTATTGCATAAAGGGCTGGGAAGTTCTATATCTTTTTCTTAATTCCAATTTTATGTATTTGCATATATTATGATAGATGAAAAACTTACAGCGTAAAGGATAACGAACATGACGAGTTTGTCTTTGATGATCCAATCTTCGACTTCTCTACTCTTATAAAGACTCAAAATGGCACATTGAAATGCTGCAAAGACCGACATGAGGCAAGTACTTGAGTACTTAGTACACGGATACTTAATGCTTAATTTCCCTTGAAACAACATCCATAGCGACAATAACACTATCCCAGTGAACAAGTAAACACAGCCTAGAAGCCATTTCTTTGCTTGGTCGTGACCATTGTTATGTAATGTATTGTTGTCAATAGCCTCTGGATGAGTATGAGGATTTGATACTTGAAGACCTTTATAGAATGTTAAGAACATTGCTCCAAGTATGCAAATTAGGGTTCCTATTAACTTGAGCACGCCTGCTCTGCTCTTCAGTTTCTGTGCATTCTCTATTCTGCAATTTTTCTTTTAGTCAAAATTAGGAGGCATTCTTGTGATTTTGGAAGTTCTAAACAATAATTAAATCAGTTGCATTACCTGAAAATAAGAGCCAGGGCAAAGGTAATAGCGGGTAACATGCTATTTAGAGCCATCGCAACAGTGGGTGACGTGTACGATAGTCCAAGCAGAAAGAAAAATTGCATCAAGCTTGCCCTGCGTTATTTATTAGAAAGCAATGATAAATAAAGGAAACAAAGTATAGGGCTTGTACTAAGAGATAGATAACGTGTTAGAAAACTCTTTTATCCTTTCTTTTTTATCTTCTTTTTAAAAAGTAGATAAAACCATGAGAGTAGAGGAAATAGGCAATAATACAAACAAATGAAAGGGACAAACCCAAGTAATCCGCTGATGAAATGCTCGCACAAGAGCATGAACGTTAACATTGGCCTTGTTTTCCTATAACAAAAAAGGCATAAAATTAGGCAAACTTCGTTACTTAAATATAGTCACATTGGTCTAGAGAGGATAGAGACATTGCTCATGTGCTTCCCGGATTTCAAGATTTCTTATATTCCAAGAGCGCGTAATCAGATCTCAGACTTTTTAGCTAAGACAGCTAGATCATTCATCCTTCCATAGGATGTTACATTTTGTTGGTTGTTCTATTCCGGTTTGTTTACCCAGACCACCTCAAGTTTGAGTAATAGAATAACCGTTTGTCGTCAAAAAAAAATATAGTCACAATAAAAAATTTACTACCTCTCTATTTAAGAAGAGTTATGTTTTAGAACTTTCACATGTATTAAAAACGTATTAAAATAGGAGTAGTTTACAAACAATTAAACATATTAAAATTTACTACCTCTATTTAAGAAGATATATGTTTTGTAATTAAATATTTCTCAAACAATTTAACCAATAGAATTTTAATAAATACAATTTTTATTCTGTAAGTTTACAATTTACCATTAAACAACACACTGAAAATGTAAATATATATAAAAAATGTAACTATATATCTTTTTAAAACAATTTTTTCCTAAAATGGGTTCTTTTTAAAATAGAAGGAGTAGTGTACATACATATATAATATGATTAAGCATATCAATATTACGACCTTTTTTAATAAATTATATATATATATATATATATATATATATATATATATATATATATATATATTAAATATCCCTCGAAAGGGCATCGTCGATTTTACAAGATCCGGTACACCGGGAAACATATGCCCCTAGGTTAGTAGGTTGCAGATAAGGAACAATAAAATCGAACGAACTAAAAAGCTACCGAGATGGGTATGGATCGTAGGTTAAAAGACACATGACATGAAGATTCTCCTCCGGTGAAAAATAAAAAATAAAGGACATATATATACATATGTATTAAAATTGTACTTTCATTCAGGATTGTGTCTAATGTGTTACGAAACTAAAAATATATATATTGTCCACATGTTTCCTAGGTATGTAAAATTTTGACGATCCCTTAGTCGCAAATCTGGTTAGTATATTGGTTTTAATAAGTTTTCGTGTTCAGATCTCAAGTTTCATTATTTTGGGATCTTTTCTAAGTTAGGGATTTCAGAAAAGAAAGTTGAGTATCTTAAATTTAATTAGAAGTAAAGAATTTTTTTATCGAAACTTTAAATTATTTTTTTGTAGAAAATTAATTTAGGCAGTCAATTCCTTTTCAAAAGAAAAAAGAATCTTTGATATGTGAAATCATAAAAATATGATATGTATAAGTTTCTTATAAACCATCAAATAATTTTCATCTTTGATAACTGAATTTATTTCAATAGTTGGTGCATGAAGAGCGAATAAATTTACATAACTTAATATTTTTTTGTTATTTTAAATTTTGTTATTAGCATAACTTAAAAAAAAAATTTTACTTTAAATTTTAACGCACGAAATCAAATCAAACTATACGAATAAATTTACTTTTAAAAAACTTAGTAAATAACGAAGATTGAGTTTGAGACACAAGTATCAACGCGTTCATACCTCTCCCAAATATAAGAAAACGGAACCAATATCAAAGCAGAAATAGCCATTCTATATGCAGCAAAGATCATATGATTAACGCCAACATCAAGTGCTTTCTTAACGAGAGCATTCACTGAACCCATTGCAACACTTGATATTAGCATTACTATCACTGGTGCCCATTGTTCTTCCTTCATCTTCTCTCGCTCTCTTGATTTTTAAAAAGATTTATCTAGTTTTATTTCTGTAAAATCGAATGATTGTCTTTGCGTTTAACAACCAACGCCTCTATCTACTTATATTTGTAATAAAGTTTGTGGGTGGTTGCCACATTGGATATACTTTTCTTGTTTACTTTCGTAGTTCATACTATAATTTTTTATATGAATTATAATAATTTATGACTCTATATAGTCTTTATAGAATAATATATCTATGGTCTTTAAAATGTGTCGAAGATTTCTAACTGTGGTGGTAGACTATCATTTTCGAAGACATCTTTAGGTCAAATCTCGATTCACAGTCAGTTAATGTACATGTATGAAGTTTATATAAGACCCCAGAAAACTGACAACTTCGAGTAGTAGTACTAGTTTCATAAAAATTTGAAACATTCAAAAAGTTTTTTAAAAGGGATCATCTAATTAAGCACCAGTCTAACACAAAAATATGATTTCAAAATAAATTAATTTTTCCCACTACATAACTATACAATATCAACTAATATGTTCATATGATAACAACATTGTTAAAATTGGCTAAACCAATTTTCTACGTTAAATTGAAACGTTAAAATGTTTATAATCCGTTTATATATTAGATAATGATAAAGTTGTGTTGTAGTTATTTTATAGATAAGTACAAATATCTTAGAGATATATGTAAGTAGATACGATAAGTATGGGGGCAACTACTTTGATGTATATATACTTTATGTTAATGTCAATAACAACTCAGTACGTTTTCATCATATTCACCTTATTTCACATGGTATCAGAGCTTCTAGGTTAAAAATAACGATCTAGAGTTCTAAAATTTCTTTTCGAAAGAGATGGGTGATACAAAAACAAGCTCAAGTGATATGTCTTCGAAAGAGTTGGTAACGAAGGCAAGTGACAATATGGTTGTGTCGCCATATTCATTGTTCTCTTCAGATAATCCTGGAGCGATGATAACCTCTGTTCAGTTAAAAGGGGAGAATTACAACGAGTGGTCGTTAGAGATGATGAACGCTCTACGAGCAAAGAAGAAGAATGGATTTATTGATGGTACGTTGCCTCAGCCTGGAGAAGGTGATGCAAATCTAGAATCATGGCTAAGTGTGAATTCTATGATAGTGGGATGGATTCGCACTTCCATTGAACCTCGAGTAAGGTCTACGGTGACCTTCATTAGTGATGCTCATAAGCTGTGGGAGAACCTTAAGCAACGATTTGCGGTTGGTAACAAGGTACGTGTACATCAACTTATGGAGAAACTTGCGGCTTGTCGACAGAATGGTCAGTCAGTCATTGACTATTATGGAAAGCTAGAGACTAAGTGGGAAGAGATGCAGACTTATAGACCGGCGCCACCATGTACCTGTTCAGCAGCGGCGATATATGAGAAGGAACGAGCAGATGAGCGTGTTCATCAGTTCATCATGGGGATTGATGAGTCCAGATTTGGCAATGTAGTGAGCTCTATCATTGAGGCCGACGAGTTACCTGATATTGGAAAGGTTTATGCCAAGGTGATTCGAGGAGAGGCCAGATTGGAGTCAGCCAAAAACAGAGAGCAAACACAAGAAGCTGTCGGGTTTGCAACACGACGAGAAGTAGAAGAAAATAACAGCAATGCTTCACCTGCTACTCGTCGTGATACGCAAGATCAAGGAACTAAAGTAGAGGCTTACAATGGGAACAGGACTCGAGATCGTGTTTGTTTACATTGTGGTAAGCCTGGCCATGAGAAGAATACTTGCTGGCAGCTGATAGGATATCCAGAGTGGACTGCTGAAAGAGGAGGAAGTCGTGATCGCGGTGGACGTGGTTCCAGTAGAGGTCAAGGGAGAGGCAGAGGAAACACAGCTAATGTAGCACATGCTACAGCTCCTCATGTCTCTACGGTGTCAGACCTCACTCCTGATCAGTTGAGGGCGATAACTCAGATCATTCAAGGCAAGCAGAGTGGCTCGTCTGAGAAGTTGTCTGGTGAGTTACTGGGTGATGTTATTATTGATACAGGGGCGTCTCATCACATGACGGGTAATCGGTCATTTTTGGTGAACATGACAGCAACATCTCCGTGTAGAGTGGGATTTGCGGATGGTAGTATTACTATGTCGTCCAGTGTTGGAGACATGATTCTGTCTGATCGATTGACACTGAGAGACGTGCTCTTTGTGCCAGACTTGAACTGTTCTTTAATCTCAGTTTCCAAGCTATTGAAGAACATGAATTGTTTTGCCTTGTTTACTGTGCTATCTGTGTGTTACAGGACCGTTTCATGAAGACTATGATTGGAGCCGGTGAGGAGCATGATGGGGTGTACTATTTTAAGGATGTTCAGGTCGCACGAGTCAACAAAACAGATGGGAATCTCGATCAAGATTTGTGGCATCGTAGACTGGGGCATCCAGCGTTTTCTGTGCTTTCATCTTTACCTATGTGTTCTGGTGTTTTAAATAAAGCTAGCTCTAGTCAATGTGACGTGTGTTTTAGAGCTAAGCAAACAAGATATTCTTTTTCTGAGAGTTTGAATAAAACAGAAGTTTGTTTTGGTTTAATACATGTTGATGTTTGGGGCCCATACAGAGTGCCTTCTTCGAATGGTTCAGTGTATTTTCTGACCATATTGGATGACTATTCGCGTGCACTATGGACTTATTTACTGCTTGCAAAGTCCGAAGTCAAGACAGTGTTGAGAAACTTTTGTGCATATGCCGAAAAACAGTTCAACAAATCAGTCAAGATAGTCAGAAGTGACAATGGGACTGAGTTCACATGTCTAAGATCGTACTTTGGTGAGAAAGGAATTATTTATCAAACTTCCTGTGTTGCAACACCTCAACAGAATGGGAGAGTGGAGAGGAAACACAGACACATTTTAAATGTTGCACGTGCATTGTTAATTCAAGCAAAATTACTGATCAAATTCTGGGGTGAAACGATCTCTACAGCTACTCATTTGATCAATTTGACTCCAACGCCATTATTGAAGGGTCTCTCGCCTCATGAGGTTTTGTTTGAACAGAAACCTTCATATCAGCATCTTAGAGTCTTTGGCTCGTCTTGTTACGTGCATCGCAGGGCACGAGACAAGGACAAATTCGGGGAGAGAAGTAGGCACTGCATATTTTTCGGTTACCCATTTGGCAAGAAAGGTTGGAGAGTGTATGACTTGGATAGGAATGAGTTCTTAGTCTCATGTGACGTGGTGTTTCAGGAAAACGTGTTTCCTCTAGCAAAACAAGACAGTGTACAGAAGACAATCACTGGTAATGTTGAGACTTGTGATGGAGATTGGCTTCTTGACTCTGAGAAAATCGATGAGAACAGGGGGAGTTTGGAGCCTACTGTGGACCCTGTTCCAAGCAATCGTATTGAGCCGGCTGTTGAGTGCAGAGGGAATGTTGCTGCAGATCAGACTACGGTATCCTTGGTGTCTGATACAATTGCTGAAAAAATACCAGAGGCACCTGCAGAGAGTGAAACTTCGGTGCCTGAAGAACAGAATAATCAGCAAGCAGAACAGAGTAACAAGACTACATCCTCGACTACAGAAGAGTTAGGAAGAGGACACCGTGAGAAGTTTGTTCCTGCTAAGTTAAGAGACTACAAGCTGTACAATGCTCGTTGCGACCCCCATCACACACTCATCGCGCCTCCATCAGAGTCTACAACGGTGCCAGGTAATAGCACACCATATCCCATTGAGAATTTGATCACTGATGCTCATTTTTCAGCAGAACATCAGGCGTTTTTAGCAGCAGTAACTGCCGGAGTTGAGCCTAAAAGCTTTAAAGAGGCTGTAAAGTATGAGATTTGGAGAAATTCTATGAAGAAAGAAATACATGCGTTCGAGGTTAATAAGACATTCAGTATAGTGGATGCCACCCGGGAAGACTGCAATTGGAAATATGTGGCTTTATAAGTACAAGTATAATGCAGACGGGACAGTGGAGAGGCCAAAATCAAGACTTGTGGCGTTAGGAAATCGTCAAGTAGAAGGTGAAGATTTTGATGAAACTTTTGCACCAGTTGCAAAGATGACTACAGTTGGAGGTCTTTTGCGAGTGATAGCTGGAAAGGGTTGGATAGTGCATCAAATGGATGTACATAATGCTTTTCTTCATGGAGAGTTGCATGAAGAAGTATACATGAAGCTTCCGCAAGGTTTTCATTCAGAGGATCCAAACAAGGTGTGCAGACTGCACAAAGCTATTTATGGACTAAAACAAGCACCTAGGTGTTGGTTTGCAAAGTTGACAGATGCACTTACGAGATATGGATTTCACAACTCATATTCGGATTATTCTCTGTTCACTTATGAGAAAAACGGCTTGGAATTGAAGGTGTTGATCTATGTGGATGATCTTATTGTGTGTGGAAATGACATGGAGTTCTTAACCAAGTTCAAGAGTTTTTGGGAAGGTGTTTTCACATGAAAGATCTTGGAAAGTTGAAGTATTTCTTGGGTATTGAGGTTGGAAGAGGTGAAGAAGGGTTTCTGCTGTCTCAGAGAAAATATGCTCTTGACATTGTTGAAGATACTGGACTAATGGTGCAAAGCCATATGCAACGCCTATGGAACAAAGGCATCAGCTGGGCAGAGACAAGAGCAACTCCCTTACTGATGCTACTAAGTATAGAAGATTGGTTGGTCACTTGATCTACTTGTCTGTGATTCGACCAGATATCATTTATTCAGTTCATATTCTTGCTCAGTTTATGCAAAAGCCAAGAGAAAATCAGTGGCAAGCAGCGTTGAGGGTTGTTCGATACTTGAAGGGCACACTGGGCCGAGGTATTTTGTTGAGTTCGAGTACTGATTTCAGTCTGTCAATATATTGTGATGCAGATTGGAACTCTTGTCCTATCAGTCGGAGGTCAGTAAGTTCTTTTGTTACTCTGGTCGGGGACTCTCCTATCTCTTGGAAGACTCAGAAGCAAGATGTGGTGTCTCATTCTTCAGCAGAGGCTGAGTATAGGTCGATGTCTGAGGCGGCTAGAGAGATTAAGTGGCTGGTGCATTTGGCTAAAGACTTGGGAATACAACAAACAGGTCCAGTGAAGATGTACTGTGATAGCAAATCAGCTATTTATATAGCAGCAAACCCTGTGTTTCATGAGCGTACGAAGCACATAGAATCAGATTGTCATCGTGTCAGAGATGCCATCAAAGCAGGCCTGATTCAAACGGTTCATGTGCGTACTAACGAGCAGCTATCAGACGTGTTAACCAAGGCATTGGGCAAAGAGCAGTTTGAGTATTTGCTGTTCAAGTTGGGTGTTCGAAATCGTCACACTTCCAATTTGACAGGGAGTATTAGATAATGATAAAGTTGTGTTGTAGTTATCTTATAGATAAGTACAAATATCTTAGAGATATATGTAAGTAGATACGATAAGTATGGGGGCAACTACCTTGATGTATATATACTCTATGTTAATGTCAATAACAACTCAGTACGTTTTCATCATATTCACCTTATTTCACATTATATCTAATAGTAACTTAAAGTAGAAAAATCTAGAAATGAAAACAGAAACTACTGCTTTTTCTGATATAATTAAGTTGTTATATTTTTTTTCTTCGCTCTCGACCACAGAAGAACGTTTTGACTGTCTCCGGCGCGTTCGCGTGCGTGCGGCCATCGGAGGGTCTTTCTCCCTTAACTTCTCCTTTGCTCTTTTCTGGTTGTCGGATCTGTTCTCTACCCAATATGCTCGTGGTTCTGCGGTTGGGTTATGCTCCGGTGAGAAGACGTGCGCGAGTTTTACAAATCGGGGGTCGCCGCTGCTTCTGGTGGTTCCACGGCGAGGCTACGAGATTGTTTTCACGTCGATTGGTCGGATTTTAGGACTTCGTTGGAGTAGATCGATTTTACCTTTTGATCTCTCCCGGTTGTCTCTGTCATGGTGGTTGGTTTCTGGTAGGCGTTCCTTTGAGTCTCCGTTTAGTACGGCATTTCATAGGTGTTTCCTTTCGACTATAGTGGTTGGTTCTTAGGGTGTCTCCAGCATCGACGTGGTCCTGCTCTTTCTTCCCACATTCAGGTGAACTCCGGTGCTTCTTCAGACCGGAGGCAGGTCTTGGGGCCGATGCATGCAGTAGGTGATGGTGATACGCTCCAGTTCGGCCTGTGTGTTTTGATTATGTTGTTTGGAGCAAGTTGGTCGTCTATGGCCGCTTGTAAACGATATACTCAGCCACTTCACTTCAGAATTCTTTTACAAGGCTTATGTTCTAGCTTTGCCTTGCTTTGGATGATGCCAATCGTTTGGTTTCTCATACGTTCAGCGTTTGACCCCGCTCCATTAACACCGGACTTGAGTCCTCTCATTATGGTTATTGCCCTTTGGTTCTCAAAGGTAACAAAAGGCGAGGCGGTGCTCGGGTTGTCATTCCCGCCTCGGTGTCTCCTTTTGGTCTAATCCACTTCCCAGGACCGCATTAGCTTGAGGAGCTTGTGTGGTGGTGCGATTGACTTGCCATATAAGTGCTGAGACATGTTAGGAAGGGAGTGGCAGAGCTTCCAGTCCTATTTTTGTGCAGGTTGATAGACGGCGATAGTGAGCTCTTGCTTGTTTGGGATGGGATTCACACGTAGGTGGCGTGACATACATACCGACTTTGGTGGCAATGCAAAGCTTTGTGGTAAGTATTTGGATTTATCCTCTATGGTCGTCATGCGTTCCATAGACAGAGAATGTTATAAGTTTCGTGGAGTTCATCGGGAACTAGCTACTCCGAAGACGTCATGGGAACTCCCGGCATCCAAGGCAACAAGGAAAACCTCACTTTTCCGAGAGCCATGTCAAAGGTTGAGAATAGCGACCGATATCAGAATTTTCGAAAAACAAACTAGCGGAATGTGCCGCGTTTAGTGGACGGGCGAAGTTAGCGTTGTAATATTTAGACTTTGTTGCTTTTGTTCAAAACGAGCTTGTAACCGTATCTGATTTCCGTATTTTCGGGTTGATTAATACTAGAATATTTTTTTTTTAAAAAACAGAAACTACTTGATTAATCTGGGAGTTGGACACTTAAATATACGATTTATCTAATTGAAAAGAAGAATCAAATAAAATTTCCGCATCATGCGTAAATGCGAGACACGCACTTTCCTTCTCACTATTTGTTCGTGTCATCTACTTTACATAACCTAACCTAATCCCGTTTTCTTTTCTTTTCTTTTTTTTTTAATCCCGTTTTCTTTATTATTTGTTTAAGTTATTTTGAACAAAAAAAAAACGAGCACATAATTTAAGATTTTTTATTTTATAAAAACAAAGTTTTATACATTTAGTATTAGTTATATTAACCATGTTACAATTCGACCCCTAACCAATTAATCGGCCGATTAAGCGTGAAATGGTAGGTGACCATGGCGGATTAGACAAATCCAATTGTATTCTATGTTGGAACGCATAATGGACGTGAAATGCGTAGAACTGAAAAAAATAGTCTAATTAATAATGTGTAGTGCCTAGCGATTAGTCACTTTTTAAGTTTTTATGACACAATAAGTCACTTTACTCCTAAGATACTTTTTTTAAACTAATTTCATTATGTTCTAACCAAAACCTAACTAAAGTATCAATTAATAGGATCCATCTTTCCTTCCTCTTTTCACTTTTTACAAATTTTATTTTGCAATTTCTTTCATTAGCAATTAAATTGAGATTATTTAGTGAGCACCAAAACACTATGTTATCTTGTTCTTACACCACCACTTTAACTGAAAAACTTGAAATGCAGAAATTGAACTCAAGATTTCCTTGTTGCTGCCTTGGTCGTCATCGAAGAATCACCTTCGCATCACTCCGGTGCGTTCATCTCCACCGCCGTGGCCATCTGGAGTTGTTGTGTTGGTTGTTGACTGTTGTATTTTGGTCCAATTCAGCCATTACATCAGAAAATTAAAAAGTTAGCTTTTGGGGTTTTAAAACTTGAATTGGGTTTCAAACAAAATTTCTACAAGTTTGAAGGTATAGTAAGTAAGAAAAAATGAAAAAAAAAATTGATGAATATGGTAGAAATAATGGCTGGCGGCCATAGAGAGAAACTGCAGAAAACTCTAATTGATTTTAGGAAGATGAAGATAAAATTACGAAAAATGTCAATCATTAAAGTAAACATTTAAATAACATATTGTACATGATATGTTGTACACACAATTTCACTATCCACGCGTACAACGACTTACATATACAACAATTCATATGTACATTATATTTGAATGTCCACATTTATACCGCCTAAAAAAGATTTACATGTACACTAGTTTGCAAAGATCAGTTAAAATACATGGAGCTTAATGATATACCATGGATTTTACCCATTTTTACCCATGGTATATAAGTATTATAGATACTATTTACTATGTATTAGAGTCTATTTAGAGTATTTACAGGTTCCTGGACGATTTGGAGATATATGGTGATTTTGGTGCTTTTTGGAGTCTTTCGCAGTGCAGAACTGCACAGACGTTTAAGATGTTTAGCTATCGATGGAGACTTTTCCATCGTTGGATTTAGCCCATCTTTTGACACAAGATAGAGCTTTGAGTTAGCTTTCCAATGCCACCGGTCTGAGGTCAATCCGCATCAAATAGCAGAAGTTATGCTCGTTTTACTGAAGAGTGATCAGTCTGCCTCGCGAGAAGAAGCTGTCGAGAAGAGGATTGTATGTAGATCGATGCAGCACACTGCATGTCGATCGACAGGGACATCATAACGTGGGCTGATTATATTTCATGATCGGCTGAAGCCCAGGAGTCACCACAAAGTTACCAAAATACCCTTGACGACCAGGAACCCTATTTATGTTATTTCTAAGCCATTGTTGACGGCTACGCTTTCTACGCTTTCTTTTGATTCATTGTTCTTAGTTGAAGAGAGAAGAGAGGAACTCTTTCAGAGTCCTCTTGGAACTCCTTTGGTTTTTATATTTATTCTATTGCAATTTCATCTACTCATCTATGATTTCTGTGACAACTATCATGTCTGATTAGATCCACCTGTTAGGTTTAGGGTTCAGATAGGTTATAAGGGATTAGCCTCAAATATAGAATTGCTAAGTTGTGGTATTAATCATTGAGACTGTCCTTAATGCTTGTTCTTGAGTAATTAACCTGAACTTGATCTTAGAATCATTAGGCACAAGCGAGAGCTTGGTCTCTTATCTGACTTGTCTTCTCTGAGCTAGGATTGCTAGATAACATCGAGAGCTGGTTTAGAAACCCTAGCGAACATATATTCAACCCGCGCATTAAGCCTACTAGAAGCGCATCGATCGTTATCCCTTTTGAATAATCGATCGACGGAGCGAAAGGTGTATCAATCGATACTCTTATAGAGTCATCGATCGACACTTTCTAATTGATCATCCCGATAGGTGAGATCATTAGATCTAGTAATAGATAACCTATGCAACGAGAGTTGATATGTTATTCTTATAGTTGAGTTCTATAATATCATATTTTAGTATTTATATTCATTATAATCCCAACCTGAATAGAAACCCTAGATTTAGCTACCATCCTTCCATCAAACAACTCTTGGTTACATAAGAACAACTGCCTTGTTCACTTTGCTTTCATTACATTCATATTTACTGCTTTATAAATGTTTGCCTAGTTAAATCTTAATATATATAGTTTAGTGTGCACCCTAGCTCTCTGTGGATTCGATCCCTAAGTACTACAATCGAACCTCTTATTTGAGAGAGTAAGATCACTTGTTAGGGTAATTTGAGTGGTATCAAATTTGGCGCCGTTGCCGGGGAGCAAGGATTCACCATTAGACTTGATTAATAGGTTTATTCTAGGTTTTATTTACTGTTTTAAGTTACTTACGAAAAAAATTTCTTGTTTTTCAGGTACATGCCAATTAGTACCAGAATCAGCAAGGGATAATTGCTTTTCTTCTCAGACCCATCACGTTTGGAACGCTCTATCCGCAAAGAGAAACTCGCAGCATCGATCGACACTTGTGAAAGAGAATCGATCGACACATCATCTGCAACATCGGTCGATACCAATCTGCGAGCAACCATGAGCGAGATACTTGTGCTACAAAGGGATGAGAATGGAGACCTGCATGACCAAGATGGTCATCTGCGTAATGCAGCAGGTCAGAGACTTGATGCTCAGGGGACTGTAATCCCTGACTCCGATATTGATGCTACAAGAGCTGCTATACCTGTAGATGAGAATGCTCGACAAAGGACACTGGCTGACTACAACCGTCCAGAGGAATACTATGTCAACAGATCAGCAATTCGTCTACCAGATATCCAGACACAGAATTTCGAGCTGAATCCAAAGTACTACAAGCTCGTGGCACATATACCTTACTCTGGATTATCTCACGAGCATCCTATGGATCATCTAGAAAGGTTCGAGGATCTTATTTCTCTTATCTGTATGGATGAAGTCCCTGAGGACTACTTGCTTTGCAAGCTCTTCAAATACTCACTTGTTGAAGAAGCTTTGCATTGGCTTAAGCAGCTACCACTAGGATCTCTTACATATCCTGGCCCGACATCCAAAATGCATTCCTGTGTAAATTCTTTGATGAATCACGGACTGAAGAAATAAGAGATAAAATTTGGACATTCTCTCAGGGACCTACAGAAGGCTTCAAAAGCTCTTGGGAGAGGTTTAGGAGCTACCAAAGGGACTGTCCACATCATGGTTTTACGGAGGTTCAGCTGTTGATGAAGTTCTGCAATGGTATTGATGTGCAATATCATGTAATGCTGGACACTGCAAGCGAGGAGAACTTTAGAACAAGGACCCCAGAGGAAGCTAAGAGACTGATTGAGAGCCTGGCGTCCAGCACCAGTGCCAAAAATCTAGATATGCACAGGATAAAATCAGCTATAAAGGATGACAACAAGATCATTGAGGCTGAGACTGGTTCTGTACATGAAGTCTCATTTGTGGAGCATGCTATATACCAGGATGAGGATCAGTACAATTTAGAAGAGATGGAATTTATGCTAGAGGAGCGCTTGAAAGAACAGCAGGAGATCACTGAGGAGTTTAATCTGCATTTGGATTCTCTCTGCAAAGAGGTGAATGGAATGATAGACATCATCGATACCTGTTTCAAGATGTTGTGCACCCAAGTTTCTCAGATTGAAAAACTCTGAAAAATAAAAAAATTCTTCAAAGGAACGACACTGTTCACTCCGGTACTGTTCATCCGAGTACTGTTCATCAAGGTACTGTTCATCCCGCATCGATCGATACTGTTAATCCGATATCGATCGACACTGTTCATCTCGTATCGGTCGACACTGTTCATCACGGCACTGTTCACCGAAATACTGTTCATCGCGACACTGTTCACCCATAAACTGTTCATCGGGATACTGTTCATCGTGACACTATTCATCCCGACTGGAAAGAGCAGCAGGTCGATTGCAGATGGGATAACTACTTTGGGGAAGTAATCAAACATGAGAAGTTGGAAGAAGAAGTCTTTTTAGTCGAAAGTTGCATGTCCATTGGTAGCTCGTACTTGTGTCGATCTACACCATCAGCTGAACATCGATCGACATCACTTTTAGGGACATGCTGTACTGTTCAAATCCAGAGCCACTCAGATTTCGTTGCTCAACACTCACATCCTCCCATCCCGTACCATGCTGAAACATATGACGTCGAGCAACACAAACAAAACGGAATCGATCGACCTCCACGGGAAAGTATCGATCGACAGCGGCTCACTACAAATCTAGTGTGTTTATCAGACCCTTCTGCCCACGGTTTGAATGCAACTCGCAACCCATCTCAGACGCCAGTTTGCTTAAAAAAAATGGAGAAGACCAGACAGCAACCTGCAGATGCACCAGACCAAAAGCAATTGACTATAGTTGGAACTTCTTTCATTAATAGTATCGATCGACGACTTCCACCTGGTATCGATCTACACCAAATGGACAGACATGAACCTGTCATTGAACGGCAGGCAACAAAAGAAGTGATTCAGATTGGGATGAGGTCGAAAGCTAAGAAACTCTATGTTCCCAAACACCTAAGGAGAGAAGCTAAAAAGCTGAACTTGATGGATTTCATAAGAGGGTGAAGAGAGTTCCTAAGGATATGACTTTTGAGGAAGCCTATTATAAGTACAGACTTGGTAATTTCTTCAGAGAGAGCAGAGAGACAGAAAAGGACATGGAAATATTATTCAACAAGGTCTGCCGTAAGCCTAAGAGGACTCTAAAGAAGGAACAAGATCCTGGAAAGTTTCTGATTCCATGCTCTATAAATAACCACGATTTGCCAAACGCCCTCTGTGATACTGGATCTGCAGTGAGCATCATGGCTATAGACACTGCTGAAGTATTAGGATTAAAGACGAAACCTTCAAAAGATAGTTTTTCTTTCGTTGATAACTCCAAAGCAAACTCAGCAGGCATGATCAGGAATATTAAAGTGGATATAGGAGAATGCACTATTCCTGTGGATTTTCATGTCGTGGAGCTCAAATCAGGCAGGACATCTTCCCTTCTTTTTGGAAGAGCCTTCATGGCTACAGTGGGAGCAGTTTGTGATCTTAAGAAGAATATGATGTGCCTAACTAATGTTGATGAAAATGTCTTCTATGATCCTGTGGAGAAGAAGAAAAGTGAAGATTTGATTTCATACATAGAGATGTTTGAAGATCCAGCACCTCTAACATATGCAGATCGCGAGCTTGCAAAATCAAGATCAACATCGATCGACATTCAACTTTCAAGATCGGTAGACAATGAGCCTCACGAATCGACCGACACTGAAAAGTCTAAGTCTGGGGGAAGACCTAGAAAGAGGAAGAAGAAAATGAAAAGGAATATAGATGCATATTTTCTATCACTGGTCCCTTCTCAGTGTCAGGAGGAAAGTCTTGAGTGTAGAGTGCGGCGCAGAGGAGGTCCAGCTTCTTTTGCTAATGTTAGAGTGCTATATGATCCAAAACTGAGAGACAAAGGGGAAGCATCTGCAAGAGCTTTCATCAACTGCATCAACCAAATGAGGAAGAGAGACACATAAACTTGTTTTGGAGCAAGTTCACATCCTCATCCAGATTAAATCAGACCTCCAAAAGTCTAGCTAATGACTAAAAATAAGCGCTGAGTGGGAGGCAACCCACTGTTAGGTTTGTTTTAAATTTGGTTTTATCTTCATATTCTACTGATTTTTGTTTATAACTATTGCAGGTAAAAAAAAAAGAGATGAACAGTACGCCGAAACTGTAGCAACAGTGTCGAGCGACACTGTAGCGAGGACATCGATCGATACTGTAGCAAGCAAATCGATCAACACTGTAGCATAGTACTGTAGCAGAATCACTGTAGCAACGCTACTGTAGCAGAATCACTGTTCATCCGGAAAAAAAAATTTGGTTTTATATTTATCTATTACTGTTTGTTTTAGTGTTTTATATATCAGGTAATCAAAAGGAGGCATCCAAGGAAGAAACTTGATCTACCAACATCTACCTATGACTGCACAGCATCGGTTGACAGAGCATTAATAGCATCGATCGATCGCCACTTAATTGTGTTGATCGATAGAGGATCAAGAGTATCAATCGCCACTTAACTATGTTGGTCAATATTCACATCAAAGTTAGGTATACTGTTTTTCCTTGTTAATTATTGTCCTTATGATTTATTCTTCCACTAATCTTAGACTGTATAACACTGGTAACAGTGTTGTTTAAGTCTAGGGGAGGTCGCACTAATATTATAATTTAGATAAGCTATTTAGAATAGGGACCCAAGTAAACGATTGCCATAATATCGACCGTCGAGAAGAAGTCGATATCGATTGACATAACTACATCTGCCACGACCGTTGACAACACATTTACATCGATCAACATCTATTCTGGTCAGGTATTTCGTTTTAACTTGATTAAATTGAGTACTTATGGTTTATTTCTCACCAATCTCAGACTTGATCACACTATTATAGTGTTATTTAAGTCTGGGGGAGGTTCTACTAATATTGTGTTTTAGTTAGTGAAAAAAATAGAAAAAAAGGATTCAGGTAAACGATTGCTCAGCACATCGACTGATGAGACCATATCGATAACGTTCGACAGCGCTTCATCTACAACGATCGATTGTCACTTTATTGTGTCGATCGTCACCGACATTAGCGAGCTGGTATATCGTTATTACTTGTTAATTATGTACTTATGTTTTATGATTTTCACCCTACCACCGGCTGTTTTACACTGGGGACAGTGTAATTTAAGTCTGGGGGGATTACTAACGATTATCTACTTTATGAGTCTTATTTAAAACGTTTTCAAAATTTTTTTATTGAGTCAAGAAGGAGATATATCTTAATCGATTTATTACTTGTCATCTAACCACTCTTTAGACCAGTCTTAGACTTACTGACTGCAGAAGTACTATAGATACTAAAGTAGATCAACCTGTCAACTATGTTTGCACTTGCTGAAATTGTTTGAAGGAACCAAAGCTAACCTCCAACCTAATTTGACATGATTTGCTTGTCTTGGGGCTTGGTATACATAGGATCGGAATCCTCATACAAGTCTTGAAGGTAAAAAGTCTGTGTGTTTCTGGTTCCCTTCCTTCTCTCTCTTCGACATCTCGAGATCTAAGTTTAAGTTATAAAAGATTGATATGATTTCTTGAGAGGCAGAGGGATAGGTAAATTACCTGCGACCCCATTATTCTAAATCTCAAGGATGATCACACATTGTGGAAACGAGGGATAGGTAAATTACCTGTGACCCCATTATTCGCTACACTTTGTCAAAATGTATGAGTTACAAATGCAATGTCAATGAGATAGACTAGATGATCTGTGTTGGCATCGAAACCTGTTGATATTGAAACTAATAAGAGATTCAGAGAAGAGAGATGAGGGGAGAAAGGAATCAGAGAAGACTACCTGTGTGTTCAGAAACTTGTTTGAGTTGAATCCATGTGTCCTTTGATCGATACTCCCAAGGTAAAGCCTACACTTTTATTTTTATGCAAGAAATGAGGTTAGTAGAGGGGATTGTCAGACAGGATCTGTTAGGTTGTGGAACTAGTGGAATTTGGTTGCTATACTAGGATATTGTATAATATGCTTCTGAGGTTATGATGTTTAATGATTTGGTTTGCACTACTAGAGAGATGATGAACTGAGTTTTAAAATTCTTTGAGTCCCTGCTGTTTTCAAACCTCTTTCAGAGAGACTGTCTGTTGGTTTTGCTTGAGGACAAGCAAAAGGATAAGTCTGGGGGAGTTGATATACCATGGATTTTACCCATTTTTACCCCTGGTATATAAGTATTATAGATATTATTTACTATTTATTGGAGTCTATTTAGGGTATTTACAGGTTCAGGGACGATTTGGAGATATATGGTGATTTTGGTGCCTTTTGGAGTCTTTCGCAGTGCAGAACTGCAAAGACGTATCAGATGTTTAGCTATCGATGGAGACTTTTCCACCGTTGGATTTAGCCCATATTTTGACACAAGATAGAGCTTTGCGTTAGCTTTCCAATGCCACTGGTCTGAGGTCAATCAGCATCATATAGCAGAAGTTATGCCCCTTTTACTAGAGAGTGAT
>NC_079512.1:12543080-12556778 GCF_000801105.2 Raphanus sativus | reverse complement strand
CCGAGGAAGAAAACGGCGCGGCCCCAGAGTCCAGAAGCCAACCATCCATCTAACGAAAGATGAGATGCTGGAGACAACAAACCGGCGACGATAGAGATAATAGATTTTCCTCATCCCGGAGCCGAGGAAAACAGGGGAAAAAGGGTCCCGACGATCCCTTGCCTTCCGATACATACATGCACAACAGAAGATATAGAAAAACGAAAGGGGGCCGGGCCGACGGTGGCTAAGGGAGCCAACCCGTCACATATAACAATTAAGTAACTCCGGCGTGGTACAAGTAAAAACATAACTTTTTTGGTTCGATCTTTGTTTTGTCATTTAGCAACATAACTTTTTTTGTCTTTTCTCTTAGCTACCACCGTCTATACAATCTGTAATATTAGAATCAAATGCTAGTATAGACCACTTGGGGTCCAAAAAATCTGGATTAGACCCATCTCTTTTCCTTTTTATTTTGCATTTAAATTTAAATAGAAATCTAAATAAAATTACTAAAAAACCTAAAGACTTAAACATATTTACTAAGTTGTGCCATTTTTATCCGACCCAGAATCCGACCCACCCGAAACCCAACCCAATTAACCCTAAATCTTCTTCTTCTTCTTCTTCCCTTTCTTCTCCATCAATGGTTCTTGGTCTTTAAAATAAAATCAAAAAATTTCTTCAACTATCCGGCAATTTTCTCTTTTATTTCTCAAATTGATCAATCCATAGTCATATTTAATCAATTATAACTTACCCAGAATCAAATTTCATGTTTTACGTATTAGATTCAAAATAAAGAAGAATGTGGAGTATTACTAGTACAACTAATACAATTCGAATTAGTACAACTGGTACAACTAAAACAAGTATAACTAGTACAAATGGTTTGAGTATAACCGATATAACTGGTACAAATACAACGCGTATAACTAATATAAATTTACAATTAATATGGTGATATTTGGTTTTTGTTCTCAGCGTATTAATGATGCTATAGAAGATGATGATGCAGAACTAATGAAAATATTGGTCTAATCATCATGCCTATATGTGTCAACATATGTTAAAAGTTTGTTTTCTATAATATTTAATTTAGATAATGATTTTATTTTACTAGTTGTACTATTTTTTTAAAAACTCCATCTTCACTTTTAGCTCTCAAAGCCTAAAAAACCAACTGCAAAGCTTAGAAAAAGTTATAGTAGGTTCAGATATGTTTTGTAATATCCTATAAGACAACTAGAATAAGTATATCCTGTATAATTAGTAAAACTGAAAAGCGTATAACTAGTACAACTCTGTAACTAATATGGTTATATTGGTTTTTCAGCGTATGAATGATGCGAGAAAAGATAATTATGTATAACAAATGAGATAATTTATTCTAATCTTTCCTCTCATGCATGTATCAAAATACGTGAATATTTTGTTGTATATAATATTCATTTGGATAGTAATTTATTTAATTGGTTGTACCATTTGTACAAGTTGTAGTGTGGGGTCTGAAAAATTGCAATATAAGAAGATTTAAAAGAGTATACTGCGAAAATGATATAGAAACCCTCACAGATTTTAAAGTGATGTATAGGCTTCATGTTTGGTGTTTATACTATGATAATAATAGTTCAACTTGTGCATCTGGTTTAACTATAACTAGATCTTAACCCGCCCAACCGGGCGGGTATTTATTTTATGTTTTTAGTTTTTTATTTATAAATGATATATTTGTAATATTTAAACATAAATTTAGATTGAAAATTAATATTTGTAGTTATAATAAAAATTAAAAGTTTTAAAAAATATTTTGATATAAATTTTAAATTCCTAATTAAAATAATATAGAGATGAGTCATAATTTTTTCCAATTCTAAAATCTTAGCACTATTAATAAAAAATAAAATAATTTTTAAATAAATAAAATATATAAACATATTTGAAATTAAAATAAATTTGTTAAAAAAAATCTTACGCCATTGTTGTTTATTTCTATAGTTTGACCCGCGGCCGTATAAATATTTGCTTTCACTTCAATTTTTTTCCTTTGTTCTAATGATAATATATATATATATATATATATATATGTGTGTGTGTGTGTGTAAATTAATATGTATTACATAATTGTTAGGATACAATTTTAAAACAAAAATTTTATTTATTACTTTAAATAATTATATTATGTGATTTTGATCGTCTATTACATCACAGTGTATCATATAAAAATATAATATTTATAACTAATTGGACTTATATTATAAAAGTGTTATACTAACATTTTATAAATAAAATATTTTATATTTTATTATATTTTATTTATATGATATATAAATTGATTTTGATGTGTGATTTTTTTTCTATTATTTTTATTAATAAATATTGAAAAATATTTAATGTTAACAAAAAATCTATAAAGAAATTTATTTTGGTTAAGATTCATTCTATTAAAGAAATCTATTATTTAAATAAGGAAAAGACATTAAATACTTAAATCTATCATTTAAAAAAGGAAAAGACAAAATTCTCTACTATCTTTGTTACCAAACAAAATTTAATTTTTTTTAAAGACTCATATCCCTATTACCAAACAAAAGCTTAAAGTACTTCTACTTTAATAAGATAGATAGTAGTACCAATGTTTTGATATTACATATCGATGTTAGTTCTATTTTTGTATTTGACTTCAAATAGTTTTTATTCTAGTTATACCAGTTGTACTATTTACGAAAAAATTATCTTCATTTTTTTTGCTCTCCAAGCCAAAGAAGTCAACTGTCGAACTGAAAAATGTTACAGTAGAAGAAGATTGGAAGAGTATACTCCAAAATATGATACAAAAGCCATCATGAGTTTAAAATGATACATAAGCATTCATGTTTGGTGTTTGAAATATGATAATAATAGTCATCAGTGGCGGATCTAGAAAATTGTAAACACTATTAAAAAATCATGTATTTAGGTACAACTAGTACAACTACTTGATTTAGTAATCAACCATAATATTTAAAACATGATACACGTTTAAAACATGATGCATAATACAAAATGAAATAATATAGTTGTACTAGTATTCGAGTTGTACCGGTTTGTACATAGTTATACTAGCTTTTGAGTTGTACCGATTTGTACATAGTTATACTAGTTTTTCAGTTGTACCGGTTTGTACATAGTTGTACTTTGGCAGTGAAATCGAAAATTATTAGTTATACCACATAAAATTTAAACTTACCTCAGTTGTACCACTTCTTTATGTGTACATGCATTTGCCCCAATAAAATTAAATCATCAATTTTGTTAAAATATATTTCATGTATGTTTTCCAAAAATTATGTGGACAAAGAAGTTAACAAACCTTAAAAGTATAAGATAAAACATGCAAACATATGTGATTGTGTTATAATTGCCAAAAAAACAAAAACAAATTACAAATAAAAAGGAATCTATCTAAACACTTACCAATTTGGACAGTTGATTATTTTTTTTATATGTACTACCCAATGGAATATTTAAATTTTAGAATCTGAATAGTTGTCCTAGTTATACTAGTATTACTGATGTGTTCAACCACAATAATTAAAATATGATACACATTTAAAACGTGGTGAACATTTAAAACAATATTAAATAAAACCGTGTTCAAAAACGCGGCCGAGTTGCCGATTACGCGGCCGAGTACTCGCTAGGCGTCACCTTACCGTGGAGAAAACACCCAATTCGGCTGGTTTAGGCGGTCAACGTTTTATTACCGCGTTTGACCGAGTTATAGGAAAATCGCCGTTTAATTGCTTGATCCGAGTAGATATAATTGGGCCATTTATCCTTTCTGTATAATAACAACACAAAGTCCAATCTTTTTCTTTCTCTATTTTCAAGTGCTCTGATCTTTTTTTTTTAAATAGACTGAGTTGAGTTTGGGATTTTTTTCTGTCGAAGAAACCCTAATATAACGAGCTTTGAAATTCAACGCAATAGCAAATTTGAGGTTTTAAATTTAAGACCAAATCAGGTATTGGATATCTCTTTTCACTTGATTTGCTTCTCTGTTTCTTTATTTTTACTTGACTTCCATCAGCTTTTGGTTTCTTGTATCGTCACGACTCAGTCACGACTTGAGCTTAATGTATTCATCTCTTGGCTTTTTTTTTTGTGAAGTTCACATGTGTTCGTGCGTTCGTTTTTACTCATTGTTTGTTTCATTATGTCATTTAGGAATCAATGGATAATCCACCAACAGATAGACCTCCCCCTCTTAAGCGTAACTCAAATGATGTCGGATGGGAGTATGGAGTCTTGTGTGATGCAAGAAGTCTGGACAAAGTCATATGTAGATTGTGTGGAAAAGAATTTTCTGGTGGTGTGTTTAGAATGAAAGAACACATTGCTCATCTGAAAGGAAATGTGTCAGCTTGTCATGTATCAAGTAAAGAAGATCAAGAGAAGTGTAAGAAGGCAGTTCTTGAAGGAAAAAACAAGAAGAATCTGAAGCGGAAACATGAGGAATAGTTGCGGGAAGAGGTGGACATAAGTAAAGACAGTGGTACTGAAGAACTGGAAAGAGAGCTTGGAGCACTTAAAACTCCTCGCTCCCAAGGTCCTCTTGATCAGTATGTGAGCAGCATCAACCCTGAAGCTTCTTTGGCGGCACAGACACGACAACAGAGTATCCACGATGCCATTTCTAAAGAGAAGACACATGTTGTTCGCCAATACTGTTCTAGATGGCTTTACCACACAAGTATCCCTTTCAATGCCATTGACAATGATAGTTTCAGACTATTTTGTGAAGCATTAGGACAGTTTGGGCCTGGTTGGGTGCCTCCAAGTCAGTATCAGCTTAGAGAGTCATTGCTAATTGAAGAACAACAGAGGACAAAGGAAAAATTGAAGAGCTTAGAAGAAGAATGGGAAAGGGAAGGCTGCTCATTGATGACTGATGCATGGAGTGACATGAAAAGAAGAAGCATAATGAATCTGTGTGTTACTCAAGAGGTGGTACATGCTTTCTATCATCAAAGGATACATCTAAAGATTCTCACACGGGTGAGTTTATCTTTAAATATATCGATCAATGCATTGAGGATATAGGAGCTGATAAGATTGTGCAAGTCGTTACTGATAATGCGACCAACAACGTTGCTGCCGCAAAGATGCTTAAGCAGAAGAGACCGAGAATATTCTGGACTGGTTGTGCTGCCCACACAGTTGACTTGATGCTTGAAGGGATTTCGAAGTTGGCTGGTTTTGCTAGAATAATAGATCAAGCAAAGGCAGTGACCATCTTTATATATGCGCATCATAAGACCTTATCTATGATGAGAGCATATGCAAAGAGAGACATAGTGCGGCCAGGTGCAACAAGGTTTGCAACTTGCTTCTTAACACTGCATAGTTTGTACGAGAAGAAGGCACAATTAAAGAGTATGTTTGGAAGTGATGAGTGGCATGATTGCAAGCATTCAAAGTGCGTGAAAGGTAAAAATGCGAGTGATATTGTGATGACTTATTCATTCTGGAATAGTGTGCTGGTTATTCTGAAGGTCTTCAGCCCTCTTGTGAAAGTTCTAAGGTTGGCGGATGGGGAAAAGGTTCCATCTCTTGGGTTTATTTTTGGTGAGATCTTAGAAGCTAAGAAATCTATCAAGGAAGCTTCTGATCACTTGGAGAAGAATTACCTCCCTGTTTTTCGAATCATTGATGAGAAAATGAAAGGTAGATTGGATACTCCATTGCATATGGCTGCCTATTTCCTCAATCCTTTTTATTTCTACAAAGAACCCAATATCCAACTTGACATGGAGGTCATGGACGGGTTCATTGTTTGTGTTGAGACTTTCTATCATGGAGACTTTGAAAAGCAAGATTTAGTTGTGAATCATGAAGTTAGTCTATACAAGAACAAAAGTGGTTCTTTTGGTAGAGCCTTGGCATTAAAGGGATGTGAAACAAAAGATGACAAGTTTGATCCAGGTTTGTATTCTCATTTTACTTGATTTTATTTGATCATTTGTCTTTTATTTAATGTTTTTCACTTGCTTTCTCTTAGGGAATTGGTGGGCAACGTATGGATGTGGTGCACCTACTCTACAAAGGTTGGCAACAAGAATACTTGCGCTGACATCCAGTTCTTCGGGATGTGAAAGGAATTGGAGTAGCTTTGAAGGGGTTAGTCTATAGTCATCTAGCTTCTGTTTTTTGTCAACCATATTGCTTACACTTACTAACTTTTTTATTGTAGATCCATACAAAGAGAAGAAATAGACTAGGTGTCAATCACTTGAACAGTCTAGTGTATGTTCATTTCAACGCAAGGCTACTTAACATGCAGAAAAAATCAGAGAGAAAAACGCGGATGTGATGTTTGAAGATGGCAATGAAGATACCGTTGAAGACTGGCTTGTGGAACGTGTGGAAGAACAAGATAGTGATGTTAATTTTCTGACTGAAACCCAAGCTCCAAGGGTAAGAGCTTTGTTTGATGATGACTTTGAATCTGAAGAAGAAGAAGATATTGTCGACATGGAGTTTGAACCTGATGTCTTCCAAGACATTGTACTGTTTCCTGAGACACAAATGGCTTCGTAAGGTCAGTTTATTGTCTTTTTCGTTGTGTCTCTGTTTTGGTTTACACTTTCGATGTTTGATTTTCTGTTTTTTTGTCAAAGTCTTGGTTTGGAACAGACTACAGAGATAAACATGAGGAACGTGTGATGTTTTGTTTCATCAAGTCATGTTTTTGTCTTTGTTTGTTTTTGCTTTCAAAGTCAAGCTGACATTGTTTTCTTTTTGTTTACAGGTGTAATGTACAAGATATAACTTCTAACACATCTTTCTATTGCACGGTGATAACTTGATCTTTGAAGATTAGAAGTACCTTTTTGTATATTCTTAAGATCAAGACAATATCTTTTTTTGGTGTATCCCGTGTATAGAAAATTAGCTTTTGTCTTTTGAACTCGATGTGTATTAGAAGAAATTTCAATATATTTTGGTTTATAAGTTCTGTGTTATAAATTTATAATATATTTTAAGAATTAAAATATATTAATTATTAAAAATTAATCCCCGAGTAATCAGTGATTAATCACCGATTTTTTGATAACTCGCTAGGCCCGACGTTGCCGCCCGACTCGCACCTAGCGCAATTTCGAACATGGAAATAAAATAACAAGTAGTTGTACTAATTTTTTAGTTGTACATTCTGTACATAGTTGTACTAGTTTGTGAGTTGTACTCGTTTGTGCATAGTTATACTTTTGACGGTGAAATCAAAAAAATATTAGTTGTACCACATAATAAATATATTTACCTCAGTTGTACCACTTATTTATATGTACACAGCTTTGCCAAGTTACAATGAAATCATCAATTTCATAAAACTACATTTAATGTATGTTTTTCATAAATTATGTAGACAAACAAGTTAACAAACCTTAAAAGTATAAGGAAGATCATGTAAACTTATGTTCGGTGTAAGAATTGCCAAAAACAAAAAAAAGAAACAAAAATCATAAAAAATATGGAATCTATCTAAACACTTACTAGTTTGGCCATTTGATTGTTTTCCATATGGAATACCGAATTGATTTTGTCAAATTCTGGGATGTCAAAGTTGTATCATTTGTACCAGTAATACTCGTTTAATATTTAATATATTTTATACCAAATGCTTTATATGTTTAGTTTCAGGAGTTGTACCAATATTTTCACATTATAACTTTGTAAAAATATTTTTGATTTTTATTTTTCATAATAGTATGGTCAATCTAATTAACAAACCTTAAAACTATAAAGTATTTTATGTAAAATTGATAGTGTAATTTGATAATTTAACAAAAGTTAAAGAACCTAAGAAAAATAGATGAAATTTTATCATCATATGTAAAACATGATTTACTAGTTGTGTTAACTATAGTAATTACAAATTGTACACGAATTATAATATTTATATATCTGTTAAATTATTTTTAACATGTTTAGTTATACGAGTTATACTAGTTATACTGAGTCGAATGAGATAATAAAATTAAAAAAATCGTGTGACTGTGAGTTATTTATGTGGTTGAGATTAAAGAGATAGAGGAGAGAGAATGAGAGATCTGTGGAAACGTGAGATCAGGATTAAAACATAGAAAATATGATATTGTATAATCCAATGGCTCATATTGTCCATTCATGAAAGGCAATATGGTAGTTTACAACTATTTGGTCCATACAGATTTTTTTAAGGATGCTGCAGAATACTTTTTGTCCATCTAGTCCATATGAGATTTTGGTCCGTAATATTATTATCTCTAAGTTGCCGTCGTAATCATTTTGCTACTGTCTCCCCACCCCATTTTTCCCTCACACTTTCCCACTGTATTTTATTACCTTCTACCTATTTTACTAACAACAAAATTCCGTTCACCATCCACGTTACATGCACCTTCTCATCTGCTGTTGTCAGATGCATTTCTCTTCCATCGTCATGAGTTACAAAAGATTGATCAGAGAAGATGAATACAATGTTTATTGTGTTCTATTCTATTATATACATTTTTTTTGAGAAAGTTCTATTATATACATATGTAATAAAAATAGGGAAATTTGGGAAAAGAGAACTAAAATACTAGTACTTTGTCCCCTTAGAACTAAATCAATTTTTTTCATTTTTGGACTTCCACTACCCTTGAAGGTTATAAAAATTCATATAAAATAATCTGCAAAGCAAAAAAATAAAGAAAAATATGAAACATGAAGTACTCATGTATGTGTATATATGAAAAATATTATTTTTATAAATAAATATCTGGAATAACAGTTTGCAAAATGGACTAAAGTTGTTAATATATCAGATCTACCATCTACGGCGTTTCAGAATATACAATCTACTACAACCACAACGATCTACACATGGTAGACTGCAAAATACACCAAAACCATTTAAATCTACAAAGGTAGAGTACATAATCTATATTTTATACTCTTGTCTGAATAATTGGAAGATCATAAAACCTAATAAATGTTCTTATGTCTTCCTTCGAAGAATATACTTTCTTCTAAACTCTCATTTGTCTACTTTCTCTGTATTCACTATCTACCAATTCATCTATATTCTACCAGTTGTAGAAAGTATGTTCTACCGGATTCGTAACTAAATCCGAAAATCTTGGAAATAACTGTCACAAAATATTTTCTAAATCTATTAAATCTTTTTTATTTCCTTTTTAAAATTTTTTCCCTAAATTCCAGTTCATCGTTGCCAACCACAGTTTAGAAAAAACGTGTGGTTTCTTCTCCTTTTCATAATTCTTCCAAATTTTTCTCAATCAAATCTTCAAAAATGCACATATATGTCTATTCTGGTTTTTGGAAATCATCGGGAAGAAACGGTTGGAAATTTCATATTGATGAAAAAAATGGAGGTAGATTACTTACTTTGGACACAAGCAAAACCGTTGAGCACCTTGGAATTATGGTTTGTGAGGAGTTTGGAGTCGATTTAAACATGGTCAATATCGAGCTGAGTTACTTACCTTCTGATTTGGTGAGTGGAAACGACTCACCACCGGTTTTCATCACCAGTGATCAGCAACTGAAAAAATTTCTTACATGTGTGAAGAACCAAGCTTCAAAGCGGCTATGTGTGTGTATTCGATCTAAGGTCGGATCTAACATGAATGAAGAAGCTGCTGAGTCGCCTAACAGAGAGGAAGAGGCTATGTCGTATGAACTTTCAGATGCTGCTATTGATGGTCAAACCACGCATGAAGAAGAAGATGACAAGGTTGATGAAAGTGATGATGATAACGAGCATGACAAAGATATGATCAGTGGAAAGTATGTCCATTTTTCTCTGGTAGATGTTGTGAAAAAGGGTCAACATTTTACTAACAAAACAGCTTCGAATGCAACAATGGAGATATGTGCAGTAAAACATAATTTCGACTACAAGCTTGTGAAATCGGAAAAAAGTGAAGCTGCTTGCAAATGAAGCTGTGGATAATCCTCCCTGAGAAAATGAGCTGGTTCTCTATGATTGCTAGAATCTGACCGAAGACAGAGTCTTTCAAAACTTCATCATACTCATCTCTGAGAGCACTCTTGATGTCGTCAAGAATTCCACATCTACACATGTTGTTAATCTTATCTATCTGGGGCTCAGCTCCTTGTTGAAGTATGCATTTTGGAAACTGGTACACCATTCCTATAAATCATAAAAGCCAAAAATTCAAATGTTAGTGATGTCTCTAGGAAAATTGAGGAATGAACAACAAACAAAACATGGTAACAAAATCAATTTCACTACTCCATTATACAATTCAAACTAAATAAAAACGGATTCCAGATAAAATATAACTCAATCTCACCATGAACACAACCGCAAACTAGAATGACAACCATCTACATGAATTGAATGGTTTTTAAACAATTCAAACTCTTCCTGGTACATAAGGAAAATATAAGGCCATCTCATCCTACCCTCTTAGCCAATATCATGCATAATTGTTCACTTAATATATCAAAATATATGAATTTCAAACAATAAACTTGATTCACTTAGAGCTTCTACTCGCTATCAATTGACACATCAACTACAACCAAAAACCTAACATTAACAAGCTTTAATCGATTGAACATGTTAAATTGTATACAAAAGGATCACAAAAAAACCCCAAAATTGATCGACTTTATTGTAATTAACAACAATACATGCACATCAGTATGTAACCAATACATGCATCAACAAAAAAAAACAAAATCGAAAAGGGGATCTCAAAAACCCTAACCTTCAATTTTGGGGAAAAGAGGGACGGAGATTAAAATCAAAGACCTTGTTGTTCTTAATGGTCAGTAGAGGCTTCGTCCTCCTCGCGCCAACTCCTATATACGCTGTCGGAGAAAACAAGGTGAGTTAAATGGCAAAACAATTTCGGAGAAAACAAGGAGGAGAAAAGAAAAATACCAAGGAGGATGGAGGAAGGAGGATGGAGGAAGGAGGAAGGAGTATGAAAAGATGGATCGCCGGCGTAGAATTTGTCGGCGAATCAAGACGCACCGGAGAAGATGGTGGAAAAGGGAATTGCCTCTTCTCGAGCATGCAGTTGTCGAGAGAAAGACTAATCTGTTTTTTTGTTTTTTACCTTTATTTACTTTTTACTTTTAGTTTTTTAATATTTTACTACTATATCGATTTAATTAGTATAGGATTACTACTTTTTTAAGAAAATTAAATTGTTATTAATTCAAGGCTTAAATCAATCGGAGGACTAAATTTGGTTTTATTAAAAATTTGTTCTAAGGGGACAAACATTACTAAAATTATTCTAAGGGGACAAAGTACTAGTATTTTAGTTCTCTTTTCCCAAATTTCTCATAAAAATATATAATAAAAATGTAACACAATATGTATTGTTTTGTTTCATTTGATATTTCATTTCACTTATGTAACACAATATCTTTTACTACTATATTATTTTGTCAGAAATGTTATATTATGTTTGATGGTTTCTAAAATGTGTTCAATATCTTCTACTATTATATATATTTTTTTATTTGGGTTTAGAATTTATATCATTTTATTTTTTTGTAAAGTTACACATGTAATCTGATGGTTGTAGCAAAAGAAAAAAGAAAACTAAAAATTGAGATTTATCTAAAATAAGTATTTACGTAAATTAATTGAGCATCATAGTAAATTGAGCAACAAGTTCTCGAAAAAAGATTGTTCGATCTATTAACAAACGACTTCTGAAAGTACGATAAAATAAGAAAAAGACTAGTCCCAACTTCCCATCGTCTCATTATCTCCTTATGGGGCGACCGCTCGCTGCTCTGGTCGCCATGGGGGTGACTGCACACTCGCTGCTCTGGGTCAACATGGCGTGACTGCGTGCTCCCTTCTCTGGGTTGCAAGCGGGCGATCGCAAGTCTTCCCTCCGAGTCACCAACGGGCGACCACTCCCTCCTCTCTCCGGGTCGCCAGCAGGCAACCAGCTTGCCTCCTTCCGGGTCGCATGCAGGCGACCAAGCTCTTCTCTCTCCAGGTCGAAAGCGGGCGACCAACTCACCTCCCTTCGAGTTGCCAGCAGGAAACCGAGACCTTCTTTCTCCGGGTCGCCAGCGGGCTCTCCTCCCTCCGGATCGCCAGCAGGCGATCAGAACCTTACCTCTCCGGGTTGCCAGAGGGCGACCAACTCGCCTCTCCTCGGGTCGCTAGCAGGCGACTATGACCTTCTCTCTCCGGGTCGCCAGTGGGCAACCCGACTCGCCTCCATTCAGGTTGCCAACATGCAACAGAGAGCTTCAACCTCCGGGTCGCTAGTAGGTGACCTCACCTCTTAGGCATCAAGTCGCCATGAGGCAACATCATGCATCGATGCTCGTCTCACACTTGTTGCTCTCTCCTTCGAGTCTTGAAATAATTGTCTCTTGCTTCGTCTCCTTCGAGTCTTGACATCATGCACCGATGCTCGTCTCACCCTTGTTGCTCTCTCCATCGTCTCTTGAAACTTTACAATAAAAATATCAAAACATGTTTTCTCATAAACTCTCAAATCAATCGTATAAAACGGTAACAATTAACTTAACATCATCGTTATATCGACTATATGATTGGTTTTCATCATCCCATAGAACTAACATCATACCAAAGGTGATTTCTTCAAAAATTCGTAAATAAACACTTAAGTAAAAAAACGGCACGAGAAACGTGACAAAAGCCCACTTACGATTTTAAATAAGAATGAGCCAAAATTTCTATGACGGTCTATCTAATATCCACATGAGAAGATAAATGTCAAGTTTCAAGGATAATGATGAAGATCAAGAGAATATGGAATACTTCTGCGAAGATATAGACTCGAGTCAGGGAAAAAAAGGAAAAGACGAGTGACCTAAGAGGGATATATAAAAGGAGTCAAGGCCAGAGGCGCAAGACAAAATTTTTCACAAAGCAACTTAGCACTTAGAAAAACCTAGGCGATTTAGGCATTTTCCGTTTTGCAACTTAACTAGGTTCAAAGTTTAGGTCATTAGAACTTGCTAACAGCTCTTGAAGTCGAGGCTTATAGGACATATTGTGCGATCGTTGTGTTCAAACGCGGATTCATAATAAGATCTTTCCTGTTTTGCTCTTTACTTCGATTTATTTTCTCTTTGTCTTTTTCATATTTTGACTACTTGACGTTTGGATTAGCAGAAATCTTGGACCTCAGGGAAAGTTAGGGTTTCTTAACTTTCCTCTGTTTACGAGAATCGATGGTGTGAATTTTGGTTCCCAAATTTTGGCGCTAGAAGGAGTGGGGGTACGGATCAATCTAACTCGCAGCCGCAAAACTTTTGGCCAGACTTGGCTACAGAAGATCAGAACAATCAACCACCTCATGACGGCGATGTCGCTCACGACAACGTTGAAAATACTCCAGCAGCAAAAGTCTCTGCGGTCAATGCTAATGCAAACACCACGGCGTTCGAGGAAGTCTGGAAGATGCTCTCGACTATCGAAAGAAAGTCGGAGGAACAAGATAGGCTCATGGGCTCTCTCGCTAAACATGTCGAAACCCTAACAGCGAGGATCAGAGACATTCTTTTCACATATTTTAAAGCTCCAAGGGGTGAGTACGATACATATTGATAGACAAAACATAAAACATGGAACATCTATTCTATTAAAACACAATAATGTCCAATTGATAAATGTATGGTCCAATTATATATTTCATTTATTTAAGGGAC